>NC_080539.1:231061867-231309367 GCF_028640845.1 Ahaetulla prasina | reverse complement strand
CTTTTGGCACAAGAAGAGGCTCAGAAACATGAAAAGGTGGCACAGACATGAAGCCTCTCAGAAATCTACCCTTGCATGGATAACAAGGTGAAGGATATTTCACAACCTTGGCACCTCCAGGTAGATCTAGAACAGGGGTCTCCAACCTTGGTCCCTTTAAGACTTATGGACTTCAACTCCCAGAGTCCCTCAGCCAGCAAAGCTGGCTGAAGAACTCTGGGACTTGAAGTCCACAAGTCTTAAAGGGACCAAGGTTGGAAACCCCTGATCTAGAATAAACACTGTCCCAAATTCTGGGTACCTTCAGTGCAAAGTATGCTAATGGAGATAGCCAATAGTTTGATTTGATCTTTCACTATCTTTTCACAGTATGTTTCTTACTTGATTTGGCTAATTCAGCTCAGCTCTGATTCTTGGAATGGACAGTAGAAGCTCAGCGTCCAAGACCATCTTGATTTGAGTATGGCAGTCCCAAATGCTAATCCTTCCCAGGCAGATTGCTCCCCAGCATTCATGTATAATATCAATATCAGCATTCCAATTCTTTGGCTCCCCTGTACTGTGGGATTATCACAAACTACCCAGTGTAGTGAGAAGTTGAACAAGCGACCCACAAGACAGTAGAGTTATTGGGGGTTTTTTTAAATCTTATTTTGTGCCCTTCAGTATAACTGGCAGGGAGGTTTAATACAGAAACTCTTAAGAAACTACTCCAGGATTCCAGGGGATGAAAGTTTCCAATAAAGTCGCTCTGGACAAAATTGGAAGACGTTTGAATTTTAACCTCAGCAATAAGAGAGAATAACCACATTAATTGTTAAGTAAAACTAAATCACCACATTCAAAATGATCGAGCAGAGCAGAGTGCAAGTTCATTCGTGAGCTCTTAACAATTCTTCAGGACTAAGTGTTCCAGTGTCAGATCTATAATTGCTTCCTTTCACATGAGGACATGTTGACCTTACATGTTTCCCAAGGATGTTAGAAAGAAATGCTTCTTAGCCAAACAATTAGTTCTTCTGAAATAAATGAATTTCCAGAAGCTTTTCAAACTAACATCTCTGGCTTCAGTATTTCCTCATCTAAGCCTTAATGCATCATATACATTGCTCTAACATTGTTGTGACCCAGGCCCAAGACGGTAGTAGTAGATGCACTCAGTTCAAAACCAGACAGACTTTATTAGTCCAAACTAAATCAAAACAAATTCTTCATAACACAGGTCTTCAATCTTATCACTAACCTTGGTCTAATTAGGCAAATTGCCAAAGGCTTTTCGTGGCAAAAGTTCAAAAGTAGAAAACGCCGACAAGAAATAAATGCAGCAAGACAAAGAACAAGTCTATCAACATTGTTTTCTGACAAAGAGCTCAAATACCGTTGCTGGTCTTTTAAGCCTTATGGAAGGGGCCAATCATCTCTCAGCCCTACTCCTGAGTCTTTGCTTTAGCTGCTCTTGCCTTCTGACAGCTCTTCTCATGCGTGCATTAGGAACAGGCTCCTCCTGTTCCTCTGCCTCACTAGTATCAGCCTCTGCAGGCTCCAGAGTCCGCACATTACTCCCTGATGGCCCTGGCCTCATCTCTGCCTCTGACGCAGAAACCTCCTCTGGGCCTTCCCCAGACTCCAGGACTGGCCCATGTTCTTCCTCAGCCTCATCACTATCCGACTCCGCTGCCAGATCCCAGGCTGCCGGCGGACCACAACAAACATTGACCCTAACAGCTATGTTCAAAAGAGCATTTTCAGCACTGCATAAAACCCCTTTGTCCTGAAAGGCATTTCTCAGCTTTACAAGAGAATGTATTACAGGTAGTTCTTGACCTATGGCCAGTTGCTTAGCAACCATTGGAAATTATAATCAACTAGACAAATTATTGATAGGCCTGGAAGGAAAATTAATATCTAAATTCTACAAATACCTACTAGAGTTAAGTAGAATGGAAGAGGTGGTGAAAAAACCAATGATTGCATGGGCAAAAAATATAGGGCACAATATAGATTTAGATAATTGGGAAATAATCTGGAATAAAAACTTAAAATTAACCAAATCTACTGCTTACAAAGAAAATCAATATAAAATGCTTTACCACTGGCACCTAGCGCCAGCTAGGTTGGCCAAAATGTACCCGAATCTAAGTCCAAAGTGCTGGAAATGGAATCAACATCAAGGTACCTTCTTTCATGTCTGGTGGATGTGCCCTGAAGCAAAAAAGTTCTGGGTTAAGATACAGGGATGGTTACAGGATATAACAAAATGCCAAATTGAACTGAACCCAGAAACATTTCTTTTGGGAATGCTTAAGATAAAACTTGATAAAAAAACCAAGATATTTATTTTTTGCACATACAGCGGCAAGGATTGCGTTCGCACAATATTGGAAACTCAGTAGCATACCACCAGAGTCTGATTATCCAAAAAGTATATGATTGCACAGAAATGGATAGGCTTACCATAGAATTACAAGAAAAAGAAGATACTGAATACTATGCGGTCTGAGAAAATTGGTACACATGGACAATCAATAGAAATAAAAAACAAAATATATATAAGGCTATTGATGATTAGATGTATATAATGTATATAGAAATTATATGGAAGGTAGATCCGAAATATACAATAATGTCACGGTTCTGTTGAATATGTACAATTGTTATGAAAAAAGAAAATCATAATAAAAAAAAATTTAAAAAGGAAATTACAATGGACTTCCCATTGGGTACTTATGACCAATTTTGAAGCCCTCCCACCAGTGGTCACATGACCACACGTCAGATGCTCAGCAGCTGGGCCACATTTATGGCTGTTTGCAGTATCCCCACAGTCACATGACCGTATTTTACAAATTTTTTTGCCAAAACCTGGCATCTATTTCCAGTTTTTGGCAAAACTAGCTCATAGCAAACAATTGATTTGCTTAATGACCATGGTATTCACTTACCAGCCACAGTATTCACTTTATGCCCTCCACATTTGCTCTACAACCATGGTCCACATGATAGCAGACCATGACATTATATACCCGTGATGGTGGACCTATGGCATGCGTGCCAGAGGTGACACACAGAGCCCTCTCTGTGGGCATGCACACCATCGCCAGCTGCTCTTCTGGGTTCTGTCATGCACATGCACGCCAGACAGCTAGTCTGGCGTGTATGTGCACTGGCCAGCTGCTCTCTTCCAGGTTCTGGCATGCATGCAGAAGAGAGCAGCTGGCCAGTGCGCATGCGCGTGCCATAGGTTCACCATCACAGGTTTATAATGTCATGGTCTACCATCATGTGGACCATGGTTGTAGAGCAAAAATGGAGGGCATAAAGTTTCACTCCAGTTTCGGCACTTGGTGCTGAAAAGGTTAGTCATCACTGTTATATACTGTCTATGTAGATCAGATGCATATAGCCAGATAGCTACTTCTAACTCATTCCAGTGTATTAGCACAGGTAGAAGGGATTCTCATTATCAGAGTGTTGATAAACAGAGTATGTAGATTCCAGGTAACTTGATATACATAGAAGGTCAACTTAGAACACAGAGTTGATGCTATTTTCAAATTTGGTTCCAAATTTTTATTAGTTTATCAAAATATAAAATAGGAAGAAAAATGAAAATAGCTGGAAAATAGAGAAGAAAACAAAGGAAGAGGAAAAAGTTAAAAAAAGGGAAAAAGTAAAAAAAAAAGACTTTCAACTCTTTAGCGCAGTAGAATAAGATAACATACAGCCTCAACATTTTACTTTTACATAATAGCATATACAGTACTAGCCATTTCTATAACCACATGCCTAAATAATCAGCAAAACCCAAAGTCAGCCTTTCATTTTCTTTTCTACCTCAAGCACAAAGTTCAGCAGTGGTTTCCAAATGGAAACAGGGTTAGCTGTATTCTTTTCTTTGATTAGGGCAGTCAATTTAGCCATCTCTATTAGTTCCATCAGTTTTACTATCTAGCCAGTCACGCAATGTGGGAGTTAAAGTATCGATGCTACTTTCAGCTTTGAGTGAATGGAATTTATTTATTTTTCAAGCACTTCAAGCAAAACATTTTTTAGACATAAGTGTGAAGTGTTATGGGCAACCGTGTTTCTTTCTTAACGTAAGCTTCAGGACTTTCACCTTTACCCATGTCCACCAAGGATGGGAAGATAGGAACTTTGAATATTTTTTGCATCCAAACTGCATACAGTTTGAAACATTTGGAAAACTGCTGATAACAGTGCAAGAATAGATATATCACCAAATTCAAAGGCAATCTTGTTGCTTCTGACAGATTGGTTGTTTTATATCATTTTGAAACTGCAAGAGTAAGCGAGATTACATTTATATAACTTTGAAACTACCAGTTGAAGGAGAATGAAATTAAGTTAGTTCCATTTTGCACTAAAAGGTGCAGGCACTTTTTGTTCTGATGTGATGGCAAAGAATACATTATCTGTGTGATGGGGATGCTAAGATTATAGATGAATTTCTCTGCGGGTTGCTTATCAAAACATTTCTATCAAAACATTTTCCCTCATCTGCATTAATATTATCTGAAACTAATGGGTTTTATACCCTGGAGGAGCAAAATGGTGAAACCAGTAGCAATAAATGCCCAGTGTAAACACAGCAAAATTTTGGTATTATAAAAAAAATTGTTAAGGGAGGCTGACCAAATAAGAAACACAGAAAACTGAGTAAATATAGACAGAGCTATTATTTTCCTTTTTTCATAGAACTGCATGAATCACAAGTGTCATGTTCATCATAAGAATGATTTCTTTAGGGGAGAAAAACAACTTGATGAGGAGATTCACAATACAAATAGTTTTAAAATATGTATTGGCAATGGCTGCTTTTACTAGAATAGCCAGTGGCTAATTAGGTTTCTGGGCCCTAAATCCAGAAATGTTCCTCTTTCTTTGCTAAACAAACATCTGAAATGGCTACTTAGTTCTGGTTGTATTGTCATAAAATCAACATCTTGAGAAAGGTAGCCCTGACATAATGACCACAATTTAGCCCCATATTTATGTTGCTAAGTGAGACGGTTGTTAAGTGAGTTTTGTCCCATTTTTATCACTTTGCCTGCCACAGTTGTTAAGTGAATCACTGCAGATGTTAAGTTAGTAATACAGTTGTTGATGAATCTGGCTTCCCCATTGACTTTGCTTATCAGAAGGTCACAAAAGCTGATCACATGACCCTAAAGCACTGCAACTGTAATATGAGTTGGTTGCCAAGCATCAGAATTTTGACCAACTGACCATGGGGATGCTACAACAGTCATAAGTGTGAAAAATGGTCATAAGTCACTTTTCAGTGCCATTGTAACTTTGAACAGTCACTCTAAACCAGAGGTCAGCAACCTGCAGCTCCAAAGCCGCATACGGCTCTTTGGGCCCTCTGCTGTGGCTCCCTGTTAGGGTCAGCCACACCACTGGCTGGCCCTGCCCCTCGACCTCCCCTCCTAGTCAGTCCTCGCCTGGCCTGAGAAGGTAAGGGCGACGGCGGGGGATGGAGAAGCACCAGGGCAGAGACAGAGAGATACAGAGAGGGGGAGAGAGAGAGAGACATAGAGAGATAGAGAGAGAGGGGGAGAGAGAGGAGGAAGGGGAGAGAGAGAGATGTCAAAGGGGTTTTGTGATTCCTGGTGTTTTTTAACAACTGGTTCTCTGCCCTAATGACCGGCTGGGTAGGCATGGCTAGGGGGTCATGTGACTGGTGGAAGTGAGTGACATAGAGTTGGCCATGCCCACCCAGGTTTTGTGGCTCCCAGTGTTTTCTTTTCCGTGGGAAACGGGTCCAAATGGCTTTTTTAGTATTTAAGGTTGCAGACCCCTGTTCTAAACGAACTTTGGTAAGTCAAGGACTACCTGTACAACAGAGCATCGTAGCTGAGGAAGAAGATTAAGGAAAATTCAAAACTTGCCTATTTTCAACTCATCTTTGAATGCAAAGGAAAATAGGATTGATTGATTGATTGAGCCACCCATTTCACAGCAGACATTCTGGTCTCTCACAAAAGTTAAAATCATCACAGCAATATAAACATATGATATCCTAATTAAACCAAACAAAACCACATCACCAACAAAGCTCATGTAAATGCCCAAAAGCTGGAAATTCTTCAGAATCTTACAAAAGACTAACAAGATAAGGGCCATCTGGATCTCTGGGAGACAGCTGTCCCACAAGGCAAACACAAAGAAGTCACAACTCCAGAAAAAAAATTAACATTTTGCTGCTATTCCCCACAACTAGTTCATTCTATGCGGGGTAGAAAAACTGTAGAAAATATAGAGAAAGTGCTGTTTTCACCAAGGTCACCCATTTAGGAAGAAATGAGGATGTGAAGATGCCCCCCTCCTTTTTTTTTTAAGGATCTTGCAAATGGATTATTTCACTAGGGAAAAAGTTTTGAAAGTAAAAGGGAGGAAACATTTGAAAAAGAAGTTAGAATCATTGATTAAATGTAAGTTAATGAAGCATTCTATGGTGCAGGCAGGCTCCAGCTCTACATTATATCAAAAATAATCCAATTTTTTGATTTTTTGAATGCCCACTCACAGCATCTTCTGGATCCAATGGATTTCTAGCAATCGATAGAGGGAGGAAATGTTCTGGCGCAACAAACCCCTCAGTTGAAGCCTTGGTGACAAATTAGAATGACCAGCTGTTGTTGTCTCTTCTTCCCAGTGTGTCTCTTAAATTACCTCTGCCTGTGAGGAATGAAATGGGCAGGCAAAGTACCTCTGGCACGAATCAAGCAAATATATCTGAGCATAGTTTATAGAACATTGGATAGCCTACACCCGTGATGCCGAACCTATGGCACCTGTGACACGCATAGCCATATCAGTGGGCACACGAACTCAGCTCCGGCACACATGCGCGTGCCGGCCAGCTGATTTTTGGGCCTTCTGGGCCCACCAGAAGTAGGGAAACAGGCTGTTTCCTGTCTCCCTCGGGTGGGGGGAGGCCAGTTTTTCTCTCTCACCTGGCTCCAGGGCCTCTCTAGGAGTCTGATGGGGTGAAAACAGCCTTCCCCACCCCCCACCCCCGGAGGTCCTCCAGAGGCCGAAATTGGCCTGTTTGCCAACTTCCGGTCCCACCTGACTGCGGGGCGCATAGAATTATGGGTGTGGGCATGCATGCACGACCCCCCCCCCACATCCTGGCATGCAATGGCAAAAAGGTTAGCCATCATTGGCCTATACTGTGGAAGTGAAAGAAAAGCAAATATGTAGAATTGTTACTAGGCAGATACAATGGAGGGAGGGAGGGAGAGAGAGAGAGATGATAGAGATATGTTTTCTCTACTTCCACTGTATCTGTGGAGGAACAATTCTGGATGGTAGGGCATCTGACTCCATGAGAGTTGTGGAATGTTCTATGGATTTTTTGACAAAGATGCTTGTATCTAATAAGAAATCCATGTCATCTTTACCCCCATCATAGGATGAGGCCAATGAATTATCCTGTACTGTTGAATCTGTTTCTGTTTGCCATGAGGATGTGGAGAGAGTACTTGGAGTATTCAACCTGCTACAGGGTGTTTTAAAGGTCTTGGTTGGTCTTGGAGAGAAGAAATATGCTGAGGGAAATGTTAATATTAAGGGAAGCAATAGAATAGAATAGAATAGAATAGAATAGAATAGAATAGAATAGAATAGAATAGAATAGAATAGAATTTTTTATTGGCCAAGTGTGATTGGACACACAAGGAATTTGTCTTGGTGCATAATTCATTCCCCAGCCTGGGAGGTGATAATGTGCCTTAAAGGCAGGAGTGTTCATCTCCTCTTTAAAATAAAATTTTTACTCAGTCCATCTTTTTTAACAACTCTTAAGGACCTCTCACTAACTTACATTTTCTTGCCAAGACAATATTTATGTATGTATGTATGTATGTATGTATGTATGTATGTATGTATGTATGATGGTAAAAGTATGGTGCCCAACTGGCTTGGAGCATTCCTGGAAAAGATTTTTTTTATCTTTTAGGCCAAACCCTAGTACAGAATTGGCTATGGTTGCCTTGAGGGAGCACAACAATTACTGCCTTTAATTGACTATGGTATCATCCTGGATTACCTTAAAGGTGAGGGATTAGAGGCATGGTTTCTACTCAAATAATAGAATAGAATTTTTTATTGGC
The DNA here is from genome assembly GCF_028640845.1 of Ahaetulla prasina. Classification (NCBI taxonomy): domain Eukaryota; kingdom Metazoa; phylum Chordata; class Lepidosauria; order Squamata; family Colubridae; genus Ahaetulla; species Ahaetulla prasina. The sequence continues at coordinate 231,301,226 of NC_080539.1, read as the reverse complement.
CAAGTGTGATTGGATACACAAGGAATTTGTCAAAGTGCAGGTTTCAAAAGGTGGCACGGGGGGGGAATGTTGTTTTACCTTATAGTTTTTACGTTAGAGCATTTTACTCTTTCTTGTATGCTCTTCAACATCCATATAAAAGTATCAAGATCAGTTGTCAGGTATTGTAGTATTTGGAGACATCCAATAAATTACATCTCTGACAGCTTCTGATTTGGACCAGATAAGGGTCTGGGTGAAGTAAAAAGGTTAAAATGGGAATCCAGACACATCAGAGAGCATAATAGTTGGAGAAGACTTCAATCAAATAGAAGTGGCCTTTCCTGCTCTTGATGGAGGTTTTTTTTTTTAGAAAATAATTCATAGTTTTGGGGTGCTTTTTGACACACACACCCCTTGCAGGTTTATGTGCTCAGTTCAACAAAGTAGTAAGGAGTGCTTATATCAATTAACTCCTTTGCTGGACAGTTAAGACCTGGCTACGATCGTCCACATGCCAATTACTCCCAACTTAAGATGACATGTGCTAGATGGGATGACTTTGAAGAAAATTGTCACACGTTCTAATAAAATTCAACCAGGGTTCTGTTAGGTGCTCAAAGGTGGCTTATTTGGGGTGACAGGTGCAGCATTTTGGAAATTCTTTCACCAACAGTTAAATTGGCACCTCTTTTTGATCTGATTTTTTTTTTCAAATTTTCAAATTTATCTTTATATCTTATATCTTGACTCTCTAAGAAGTAGCCATTTTAATGAGTAAAAAAAAATATTGCAGGTTCCAGGCAGCAGCAGCTGAAAGCCATTGTGAATTACAAGAATGAGAAGCAGAAACTGTCACATTCAAACAGAATTCGACTGCAAAGACTTTACCTACTCCTTCCCCTTGTGAATTGATTAGAGTGGCAATCCCTAAGAGTTGGCTGCTTTCAACATTTGGCTGCAAGCTCCACCCCTTTTTCACCATGCACACAGAAAAGGGGTGGAGCTTGACTCATGTTGTCATGATGCTGCTTTAGTCATTCTGCCCCTTGGCGGCGCAGTGGTTAGAATGCAGTACTGCAGGCTGCTTCTGCTGACTTCCGGCAATTTGGCAGTTCGAATCTCACCGGCTCAAAGTTGATTCAGCCCTCCATCCTTCTCAGGTCAGTAAAATGAGGACCCAGATTGTTGGGGGCAAAATAACCACTTTGACTCTGTAAACTGCTTAGGAAGGGCTGTAAAGCACTATGAAGCGGTATATAAGTCTAAATGCTATTGCTATTCTAATTAAAGCAGCAAACTCCTTTCCCACAACAACTGTTGTTGCTGTGACCAGAAGAAGGAGGGAAAGAAAATGCTCCCTATTATACTTGGACCCAATTCCGGCTCAAATTTGCTGAATTTGTAGACACCAGGCATTACAAAGCTAGTACCAGTGGTGGGATTCAGCCAGTTCGCACCACTTCGGGAGAACCGGTTGTTAACTTTCTGAGCAGTTTGGTAAACTGGTTTTTGGAAAAAAATCATTAGGGCAGAGAACCGGTTGTTAAATTATTTGAATCCCACCACAGGCTAGTACCTAAATTTGCCAAATTTAGGCAAAGATGGTGGTATGATCTTCCTCCATCCTTGTCCCTTTTCCTTTTGTATCATATTCTTTGTATCATGATGTTTTAGCTTACAAATATTACAATTTAGATTGAAAACTTGACAGCAGGAATGTTTTATTATTGCTCTTTATAAGCTATTCTGAGGCATTTTGGAGAGTTGTAGAGTGGGGTGGTAAGAGATCAATCGATGCTTATTGTATAGCAGATCAAGTCTTTATTTTAGCCCAAATTCAACATTTTTTATGCTTAATATCACGTGAATGATTCAATAACACTGCTTTGTCATTCATCTTATTTATGAATTTAGAAGGTCTGTATTTCTCTCTCCCACAAACATGCAATTTCATTTTATTTTTCTGAGCATCAATAGAGAATTAAGTGAGATCATGCTTTATCATTTTTATTCTTTTCCCTCTGTACATCTAGAATACTTCCTGTCATCATGCCACAATTTTGACTAGCCTCTGCAAAGATTTAACCTCATGTACAGAATAATAAAATTTAAACTTTATTTCCTTTTCTTTCTTTCTTTCTTTTTTTTTTTTTTGAACCGTTAACAACCAGAAATATATAGAATATTTTAACCCCCGTTTCAAATAAAGGCAGTTTTTGTATCTTGAATATAGATAGTCCTCAATTTATGACACCAGTTGAGATTGGGATTGCAGCAATGCAGCTGTAAAGCATGACATCATGCGACTTCATTGCATAGCAAATGGCAATCCAGGCAATCCTGGTTGTCATAATCCAATAGCAATACCAATAGCATTTAGACTTATATACACTTCATAGCACTTTACAGCTCACTCTGGATGGTTTACAATCTAAAGCATTATTGGCATATTGACCCCAACGATCTGGGTCCTCATTTTACCGACCTTGCAAGGATGGAAGGCTGAGTCAAACTTGAACCATGGGTGGTGTTCACTTATCTTCTCTACCGGCTTGCAAATGTGAGTGCACGCGCCTCCTCCACGCATGTGCAGAGCCTTCTGCGCATGTGCGGAGGGTCAAAAACAGGTCGTGATGATGTCCTGGTGAGTGGGTGGAGCCTCCCGTTGCTGGAGCTACCACGTCACACAATTCGGATAGAGCCAGCTGAATTTCATCATTGCCTTGAACCTGTCAGGATCAAATGACCGGTTGTGGGCAGAGTTTGCTTGCAATACAGAGTGCCTGTAGACTGTGCATTGTAGCAAGAACTATGGTACAATTGCAATTGGAACTCTGCATTTAGCATTGAATATCCAATCATGCATTTATTCACATTGGATGGTTAATCATACACTTGTTCAATCTGTTTATCATCTGGAAGATTATGGATTATTTTACCAACAACAGAAATGCAATAGTAGTAGTAGCAGTAGTATCACTATCATCACCAATCTCTGAAAGTTGTATGCATCATGGCAGGGATGGGTAATATCATAGGGAGGATGAAGCCAAAATCATTTAAATGTACCTTACTAAAAGATTTTTTTGCTATTGATCAGTGCAGTGATGCCAGAATATTTTCCTAAAAAATTGTTATACTTATATATATCTTTGACCTATAACAATTCAATTAGTGACCGTTCAATGTTACAATGGCATGAAAAAGTGACTTATGGCCATTATTCAACTTGCAACCATTACAGCATCTTCATAGTCACATGACCAAAATTCAGACACCTGGCAACCAACTCATATTTATGACAATTGCAGAGTCCCAGGTCAAGTGATACCCTTCTGAGACCTTCTGACAATCAAAGTCAATGGGGAAGCCAGATTCACTTAACAACCGTGTTACTAATTTAAAAACTGCAGTGATTCACTTAACAACAGTGGCAAGAAAGATCATAAAACGGGGCAAAATTCACTTAACAACTGTCTTATTTAGCAACAGAAATCTTGGACTCAGTAATGGCCGTAAGTTGAGGACTGCCTGCTCAAGAAAGATGCATATTTATGTATTGTGTTATGTGTTATGACAGCAGGTTCTGACAGGTTCTGGAGAACCAGTAGCAGAAATGTTGAGAAGTTCGGAGAAGCGGTAGTGGAAATTTTGAGTAGTTTGAAGAACTGGCAAATGCCACCTCTGGCTGGCCCCAGAGTGGGGTGGGAATGGAGATTTTGCAGTATCCTTTCCCTGGAGTGGGGTGGGAATGGAGATTTTGCAGTATCCTTCCCCCGCCATGCCTACCAAGCCACACCCACAGAACCGGTAGTAAAAAAATTTGGATTTCACCACTGATTCCGCCTCAAAAATTCCACTGCTTGCATTTCTGCAGTGCACAAAAATAATACTAAGAAAAATGTATGTGACATTTTTAAGTACAGTTCTTTTATGTTGTCTCAAATAATGTGACAATCACAAAATATATGACACCCTCTTTCAAAGAGTATCATAATATTTAACAATGGAGCTTTACTGCTGGCAGAACAATAAGGGCTTAAGTTGCTGAAAACATTGCTTAGCATGCCACGCATTTCATGGTGGTGGGAGTTCCTAGTTTTATATTTCAAAGACTATGAATGGACATAGCTTTACGGTTGCTTTTATGTATGGTTGCTTGAAGAGGCCTCCTTAGCAACATCAGAAACGTCTGTCTTTATTGCTAAAACCTTCCTCACAAACTTTCAAAGGGATAATGATTAATGACTTCAAAGAGGTAATGATTACACAGCCTATTATATCAAATGGAATTAATCCAAATTTGTGCTAATTGGAACATACAGGTAGTGCTTGTTTAGCAACTGCCTTGTACACTCACAGTTATGACGGTGATGAGAAACTAACTTTGCAAAATCCTCACACTGATGACCATCCCAGATCTGTAATACAAAGAAAAACAAATAAAATCATAAGCAGAATTGTGATTTGCAATTCTCTTTGCAACCTCTTCACTTAACAACTGAGCAGCTGGTCCTAACTACTGTCCCATTCAGGGCTGTCTGCATATACCAGATTTCTTTCTCTTTCTTTCTCTTTCTTTGTTTCTTTCTCTTTCTTTCTCTTTCTTTGTTTCTTTCTCTTTGTTTCTTTGTTTCTTTCTCTTTCTTTCTTTCTTTCTCTCAAGAGAGAGGGGAAGAGAGAGAGAGATTGGTTTTTACATAAATTTTATTTGGGCTTTCTGTCAGTTAAAAGCACATATGACATTCTTACTAAATTACGCCTCCATTCTAAGACAAATGTTATTTCTAACAATTGAAAATTCTGGAACCTGGAAAACTAGTTTGACATGAACCAATTAGCTAGTATTCAAACCTATTTGACGAAAGTTGTCATGATTACAGAACAAAGAAGATTTTAAGTCTGTTGTTTTAGAAAACGGAGCGCTACTCAAGTTTTGACTAGAGGCTCATGCGTAAGCAGAAGGGGAAGAAAAAAAAAACAGATTTTCTGACTTCAGCAAAATAACCTCCTGTTCAAAGCCCAGTCGGGCCCGTCAGCTGGAACAGAAATGTTGAATCAGGTTGAATACACTGATCTCTGTTTGAAAATGGACTGACTGAAACATCATTTTTCTTGGGGTATTATTCATGCTTGACAATATCATTTTGGGCCCAAGACAGCTGACTCAGCAGCACGAAAGCTGATATTTTCACAAAGCATCTTTGCTTACAGGGCTTCCCTTTCGGATTGGCTCAAGTTAGCCTTCACTGGCCATTTCAGTTGCCAGGTGCCAGAGCAAGCTGAAATGCCCATAAATTTATTTATTTATCATATAATATATATTTGTATATATATGTGTGTGTGTGTGTGTGTGTGTGTGTGTGTGTGTGTGTAGGTCTTTGGTTGTTCGGGTTTTCTCCCGTGTAAAATTGGAAGTGTCTTGGCGACGTTTCGACGAAGTCTCATTCGTCATCTTCAGGCTTCAGCTTCATGCTTCTGGGAGCAATGTGTGATCGCAGCTGTTTCTTCCTTTTAACTGCTAGTGGGGGTTTGAACTGATTGGGTGGGAGCTTGGCTGTGCTCTGATTGGATGGGGTTTTTTTGTGCTCTGATTGGCTGGGGGTGTGTCCTGTTTGGGTGGGGGCTTGGTTGTGCTCAGTTTAGTCTGTGTTGCAGGGGGATTTGAGCTGGTGAGCTGCATAGCTGTTGTTTGGCTTTGTGGTGGTGCTACATCTTCATAGTGGGTGTCAGTCTGCTGCATGTATGGATTGGAGGGGTTTGAAATGGCTAATGTTGCAGCTTTTTCTAGGTAGGTGGTGGGGTCTGTGTTTAGGGGCTTGTATGCAGGGTCTTGGAGTAGGTTGGTTAATTTGGTTTGGTAGTCAGATGTGTTCATAACCACCGTGGCGTTGCCCTTGTCTGCTGGTAGGATTATTATGCTGGTATCTTTTTTCAGGTTAAGTAGTGCTGTCTGTTCCTCTTTGGGTAAGTTGCTTTTGGGTGGCTTGCTGGTGCAGAGGATGTTGGAGATCTCGAGTCTGATTTTGTTAGCGTCATCGGGGTTGATTTTGGTCAGGCTGGTTTCAACTCCGCATATAATGGTTTCGGTGGGGATGTATTTGGGAGTGACTGCAAAGTTGAATCCTTTGGAAAGGACATCGGTTTCAGCTTTGGTGAGGATCCTACCTGAGATGTTATGCACTGTTTGTTTCATGTGTGGCTGTGAAGGGGGAGGGGTTTGTTTCTGGCGTTCTTGTAGTCTTCGGAGTTTGTTGGTGTGCGTGTCTGTCTTGAGGGTTGTCTGTGTTTCGGCTCTCCAGACGGCAAGTTGTTTGGATTTGTCCCAAAGTGCAGGGTGCATCTTGTTGCTGAGTTTGAGGTGAAGTGTGAGGAGATCTTTGTTGATTTGATCTAGGAGGAATCTTTTTGTGTGAAGTTCATTTCTGATTAAGGCCAATTCTGTTCTTTTTAGGATGCGTTTGGTGGCTGCAGAGTTGGAGTGGAATTTCAATTGGAAGCATTTGGGGATTAAATTTTGATCGCGGCAGTTTCGTAGGAATGCGAGGTCACATAAAATGGAAGCTCTTTGGACTTCTAGTTTTTCATAGGTCCTGGTCAGATGGTGGATTTCCTCCCCGTAGAGGTGCAATATTTGTTTTCTGAGGTTTTCACGGGTGTTTGTATGTAGGTCTTTGGTTGTTCGGGTTTTCTCCCATGTAAAATTGGAAGTGTCTTGGCGACGTTTCGACGAAGTCTCATTCGTCATCTTCAGGCTTCAGCTTCGTGCTTCTGGGAGCAATGTGTGATCGCAGCTGTTTCTTCCTTTTAACTGCTAGTGGGGGTTTGAACTGATTGGGTGGGAGCTTGGCTGTGCTCTGATTGGATGGGGGTTTTTTGTGCTCTGATTGGCTGGGGGTGTGTCCTGTTTGGGTGGGGGCTTGGTTGTGCTTAGTTTAGTCTGTGTTGCAGGGGGATTTGAGCTGGTGAGCTGCATAGCTGTTGTTTGGCTTTGTGGTGGTGCTACATCTTCATAGTGGGTGTCAGTCTGCTGCATGTATGGATTGGAGGGGTTTGAAATGGCTAATGTTGCAGCTGCGGTCTGGCTTCTGGTCCTTGGTTGTGCTTCATGATCAGTGTGGGTTTGGGTCTGCTTTCTGGGTGGATGTGCGGTGGTGACATCCTGTGTGGACCTCATGAGGGTGGGTCTGGTGTCATTCCTTGTGTTAGGGACTCATTTGTCAATAAGGGCGGGTTTCCAAATGGCTGGTAGGCGGGAGGTATCATCTCGTTTGTTCATGCTGTGTGGGCGTTTGTCTATCTCAATGGCTTCTCTGATTATTCTGTTGTTAAAGTGTTCAGTTTTGGCGATAGTTCTGGTCTTTTTAAAGTCAATATCATGTCCTGTGACTTTAAAGTGTTGGACCAGGGAAGAAGTTGGTTCCTCTTTTTTGACTGAGTTCTTGTGTTCTTCAATGCGTGCACTTATTCTTCTGTTGGTTTGTCCAATGTATGTGGTGGGGCAGGCGGTGCATGGGATTTCATATACTCCTTGATTTTCTAACTCAATTTTGTCTTTGGGGTTTCTTAGGATGGTGGATATTTTTGGGTTTGTGCAGAATGCTGTCTTGACTACCAAACCAAATTAACCAACCTACTCCAAGACCCTGCATACAAGCCCCTAAACACAGACCCCACCACCTACCTAGAAAAAACCACTAGATCCAAAATAAAAGCCTCCCCCATCAGCGAAGAAACCCAACAAAGAATCATTCCCAGAGAGAAATCATCCAGATGCCCTAAGCTCTATGGTCTCCCGAAGATACACAAAGAAGGAACCCCACTTAGACCCATAGTCAGCTCCATAGGCTCACCTCTACAAAACCTAGCCAAATTTCTCGCCAAACAACTACAGCCCTATGCAGAATCCATCACCTCACACGTAAAAAACTCATTCCAGTTCATAGAGATCATAAAGAAACAAAACTTACAGCCCAGCGACCTACTCGTGAGCTTTGATGTCATATCCCTCTTCACCCAAGTGCCAATCAAAGAAGCCTTGACAGCTATCCAAAACAAATATAACCCCCCCAAGCACATCCTAGATCTGACCAACCACTGCCTATCCAACACATAATGGACAAAAATACAAACAAGTAGAAGGAGCACCCATGGGATCACCCCTCTCACCTGTCATTGCCAATCTCTACATGGAACACTTTGAAACCCAAGCTCTAGAAAAATCTGATCACAAACCCAAAATCTGGCTCAGATATGTAGACGACACCTTCATAATCTGGCCACACGGGAAAGAAAAACTTGACAACTTCCTCACACACCTCAATAGCCTACACCCCAAAATACAGTTCACCATGGAAACAGAAGTTAACAACCAACTTCCCTTCCTGGATGTCTTAGTCTACAGAAAACCCAATGGCTCCCTAGGACACACCATCTACCAGAAGAAAACACACACAAACCGCTATCTGCACGCACACTCACACCACCACCCAGCACAGATCAACTCCGTAGCCAAGACACTCATCTCCAGAACAAAATGCTTAGCTGATGAACAACACCTAAAAACCGAACTAGACACTCTCACTAACGTACTAACATCCAATGGATTCCAAAGAAATAAGATTACCAAGCTAATCCAAAAAGAACCCCCCATAAAATCCAAGACAGAGAACAAGAAAACGGCACAGCCCTCCTCCCATATATAAAAGGCACCACAGACAGAATCAGCAAGATCCTCCACAAACACAACATCAAGACAGCATTCTGCACAAACCGAAAAATATCCACCATCCTAAGAAACCCCAAAGACAAAATTGAGTTAGAAAATCAAGGAGTATATGAAATCCCATGCACCGCCTGTCCCACCACATACATTGGACAAACCAACAGAAGAATAAGTGCACGCATTGAAGAACACAAGAACTCAGTCAAAAAAGAGGAACCAACTTCTTCCCTGGTCCAACACTTTAAAGTCACAGGACATGATATTGACTTTAAAAAGACCAGAACTATCGCCAAAACTGAACACTTTAACAACAGAATAATCAGAGAAGCCATTGAGATAGAAAAACGCCCACACAGCATGAACAAACGAGATGATACCTCCCGCCTACCAGCCATTTGGAAACCCGCCTTATTGACAAACGAGTCCCTAACACGAGGAATGACACCAGACCCACCCTCACGAGGTCCACACAGGATGTCACCAACGCACATCCACCCAGAAAGCAGACCCAAACCCACACTGATCATGAAGCACGACCAAGGACCAGAAGCCAGACCGCAGCTGCAACATTAGCCATTTCAAACCCCTCCAATCCATACATGCAGCAGACTGACACCCACTATGAAGATGTAGCACCACCACAAAGCCAAACAACAGCTATGCAGCTCACCAGCTCAAATCCCCCTGCAACACAGACTAAACTGAGCACAACCAAGCCCCCACCCAAACAGGACACACCCCCAGCCAATCAGAGCACAAAAAAACCCCATCCAATCAGAGCACAGCCAAGCTCCCACCCAATCAGTTCAAACCCCCACTAGCAGTTAAAAGGAAGAAACAGCTGCGATCACACATTGCTCCCAGAAGCATGAAGCTGAAGCCTGAAGATGACGAATGAGACTTCGTCGAAACGTCGCCAAGACACTTCCAATTTTACATGGGAGAAAACCCGAACAACCAAAGACCTACATACAAACACCCGTGAAAACCTCAGAAAACAACTATATATATTTGTTTTCTGAGGTTTTCTGAGGTTTTCGCGGGTGTTTGTATGTAGGTCTTTGGTTATTCGGGTTTTCTCCCGTGTAAAATGGGAGAATTTTACACGGGAGAAATTTACACGGGAGAAAACCCGAACAACCAAAGACCTACATATATATATACATATACCTACATATATATATACATATATATATATATGTTTTCTGAGGTTTTCGCGGGTGTTTGTATGTAGGTCTATAATACACACACACACACACACACACACACAAATAAACAATTGATTACTGCTTAAAAGATTAAAAATGTATGATTGTTTAGTTTAGATATTTTATTAAGTCCGGAACAGCTACATTCCTCGGAAGCACTGCAAGTCGCAATGGCCAGGATGCCGGTCCTTCCCCACAGCTGTTAGTAAATCCTTACAAATGTGAAAATCTCTCACAGGTGCTAAGTATATTTCAAGAGAAGTGAAGTTTCACAGCATGAGCTGAGGTGAAAGACTGGTATGTCACCATTCTATACTATCCACAATGTACCACTAAAGGTAAAAGTAAAGGTTCCCCTGGTACATACGTGTTAGTCATTCCTGATTCTAGGGGGCGGTGCTCATCTCCATTTCAAAGCCGAAGAGCCAGCACTGTCTGAAGATGTCTCCGTCGTCATGTGGCTGGCATGACTCAATGCCAAAGGCGATCGGAACGCTGCTATCTTCCCACCAAAGATGGTCCCTATTTTTCTACTTGCATTTTTTACGTGCTTTCGAACTGCTAGGTTGGCAGAAGAATGAAACACTAGTGCCTGACAGAACGTAGGACCTAATCTTTCAAGCTTCTATCAGAACTTTCACTCTTAAGTGTCAAATTCTGCTATAGCATCCTCCACAGATCATGGCATAGGACTTGGTTCCACCTAATAGGGCCTTCTCCCATTTACCTATGGTTTTGTTCGCTCTCCATGTGCCCTTGAGCTAAAGTTATTCTGAAAGTCCCAAAGGCGCTTTTTCAAGAGGCAACTGGACTTTCTGTTTTTTCTTTGAAGACAGGAAATTCCACATTTTGAACAGAGAGGGCCGCTGGTTTGAAAGAGGTATCAAAGAGACCGTCTATGTCAAAACTGAAAGGCCCTCTCTCAACAGAAGAGGAAGGATATGTCATCATCTATCCCTAGTCTACAACACAGTCCTTTCAACAGTTCCAAGAAGGCTCCACAACCATTTGCACTACTCAGGTGACCCTGAGGACACAAATAAACCTTCAAGTGGCCTCAACAATTCTCTAAAACAATGGTAGTCAACCTTTTTATACCTACCGCCCACTTTTGTTTCTCTGTTAGTAGTAAAATTTTCTAACTGCCCACCAGTTCCACAGTAATGATCCGTGTATCGTCGTCTGCGCATGCCTCTCATGCATCGTGGATTGGGTTTGTCGGGGGGGGGACGTCAATTAAGTCAATTAAATTTAAAAAAAGGAAACTGCTTCAGTATAGGACAAAACCCCTACCGCCCACCATGAAAGCTGGAACGCCCACTAGTGGGCGGTAGGGACCAGGTTGACTACCACTGCTCTAAAAGGATGCAAATGACCAACTGTCCACAAGGAAAATAAATCCTTAGATTCCCCACCATCCAGTCAGAGCTGAAGAAGCTCCTTGGATGAGAAGTGAAATGTTTTCAAAGAAAACCCAGAAAGTTCAGTTGCCTCTTTAAAAAGCACCTTTGGGACAACCATGACCTGGATGACTGAGAATCTCCATGGACTATTCTGAAAGTTTTCCTATCCATTCAGAGTAAAGGAAAACGGCACCCGGAAGATAGAGAGGCACAAGCCATTTCATCAAAGGATTGGAATGACTTGATTGGGTAGGTTTCAGATAAAAGCTGCAATCCTACACATAATGACTTGGGAACAATTGATCATTGAATACAAATAAAGCTTACTTTTGAGTACCACTGAATATAATAAAGTTTATTTCTGAGTACCATTGAATACCATGAGGTTTACTGCTGAGTAATCTTTACACGATTGTGCTATAAATTAGCAGATTTAACACTACCCACAAAAGAAGCGTGGGTGGTGAAGACGATGAAGCTCGCTGAGATGGTGAAATTGACCGCTTTGATTAGAGAAAAGACACTGATTAATTTTAATGCTGATTGGCAATTCCTTTTGAAATTAGGATATACAGGTTTGAAAAGAAAAAAATAGCAGATAATAGAAAAAATGACAATTGTGTTGTGACCTTAAGTAAATAGTTGTTAAATTTACACCTAGAATTATTGTCAAAGAAAATCAGAAGTCATTTCTTTATATTTATGTTTACTTTCTTTTTTCTCCGCACTTTGGGCTTTGTTCTCTGCTTGTTTTTTCTCTTTTTCCCTTAATTATTAGTTTGGGTTTTTTTTAAAAAAAATTATAAAGTTATCATGGAATACATTATTGTGCTATAAATTAATTGCAGTAGCTTTCTATGCTCAAATCATCTAATTAAATTTCCACATGTGAACACGGTTATGGTTTGGTTTTGTTGTTTTATACAGATGGTCTGTACTGACACTTCCAACAGCTGTTCTTCGGGTGGCAATCAGGGGCACCCTATGGCTTCCCTTCCACAAACAGATCATCAGCACTGTCAAAGTTTGGCAAGCAGTACCACACTGTATGTGTGCTACCAGCTGCTTTTGCTACCATCTCCAGACAGAACTAAATGATTCTAACTCAATCCTACAAAGTAGAACGAAATACTCGATGTGCATAGAGTCCATTCATTAGTAACTAAAAATGACCATATCAATGACAACCCCACTGTTGTGATCATATTCCGCTATTTATTTACTTGTATCCCACCTTTATTTTTTTATTTTTTTACAAATAAGTCAAGGGGGCGAACATATTCAGCACCCCTTCTTCTTCATCCTATTTTCCTCACAACCATTTTTGATGGTTGAGGCTTGTTCCTAATATTTAACAGGATGTCGTGTTCAGTACAGAGAGTCCTGGACTTACAATAGTTTATTTAGTGAACATTCGAAGTTGCAACAGCACAGAAAAAAAGTGAGTTATGACCATTTTTCACACTTATGACCATTTCAGCATCCTTATGCCAGGTGATTTGGATTCAGATGCTTGACAACTAACTCACATTTATGATTGTTGCAGTGTCCCGGGATCATGTGATCCCATTTTATGACCTTCTGAGAAGCAAAGTTAATGGGGAAACCAGATTCACTTAACAACCATGTTACTAATTGAACAACTGCAGTGATTCACTTAACAAATGCGGCAATTAAAATGATAAAATGGGGCAAAACTCACTTAACAAATTCCTCACTTAGCAACATAGATTTTTAGGCTTGCTGTCAAACATCAGCCATAAAACTAATGACTGTTTTGAACAATACGCAGGTTGTATTACATGAATGGCTATTTTATATGTGAAATTATGACTGAAACCTGTCAGGAAGTTTGTCCTTAGTTTTAGGTTGCTTCTCTCTTTGTTGAGTTTCTATCCATTGCTTCTTGTTTTGCCTTCTGGTGCTTTGGAAAATACATTGCCCCCCCCCCTTCTTTCTAGCAGCCCCTTAAAAGCCTGTTGCCTATCACACTCTTGGGCAAAGCATGTGAGCCATTTCCTCCTTTCAGTGGTCCATGAAAGTGCATCTATAGCAGAGGTCTCCAGCCTTGGCCACTTTAAGATTTAAGACAGCAAAGCTGGCTGAGGAATTCTGGGATTTGAAGTCCACAAGTCTTAAAGTGGCCAAGGTTGGAGACCCCTGATCTATAGTATGTAGATAATAAAGTTGAAAAAAGGTGAACAACATTTTTGCAGAACTATAGATACGTTGATGCTGGGTGTGACAAGGAATGGCTGGGAGGGGAGGGGCCAGGCAAGGTACTCCTTGACATGAGTGACATTGAGTTGGCCACGCCTACCCAATCACATGACCATCAAGTCACGCCCACAAAATAAGCCACTCCCACAGAACCAGTAATAAAAAAATTTAGAACTCACCCCTGGTACACACACACACACACACACACACACACACACACAGGGGGGCACATGTATTTATTAGGATTAAATGCCCTCTCAACCATTACTAACTCTGAGAAATGTACATATACACTCTCTTTCTCTATTTCTGGAAATAAAGTTAAACTATATACATAAAGATTTTTTTTAAAAAAAGCTAAGAACACAGCCTTCTAATTCTATATCATGAAACAATTTTTTAAAAAATCCTCAAACACTTCCAAAACAGACATACAAGGTAACTATATTCTCATGCAAGGACTGAATTGTGATAAGGAATGATGGAGCTGTCAATCAAAGAAGGACAGCATTTAGGCATCCACTCCCAGGCTGAATTTCAGCAAGAAACAGAAAAGATGGATTTGGGAAGTGTAGGTGAGGGGAGGATAGGTCAAAGAAAAGGGCAGAGCCCAGGTCTACCAATGTCTCTTTAGAGAGACAGGTTAGGAATATTTTTAGAGCCCAGGTAAAGCTAGTATTAATGGGATATAGATAATTTACCTGAGTAAATGAACCTGTTTTTATTTTTATTTTTTTATTTTATTTATTTTGTCATAACAGTATATATAAGCATAAGCATGAAGTAACTATATAATATATAAGCATATATATGAGTATAAGTATGTAATAACTACATAAATTGGATATAATGAAAGGAAACAGTAGGTCAGGAACGGTAGGCACGTTTGTGCTCTTATGCACACCCCTTACAGACCTCTTAGGAATGGGGTGAGGTCAATAGTAGATAGTTTTTGGTTAAAGCTTTGGGGATTTTGAGAAGAGACCACAGAGTCAGGTAGTGTGTTCCAAGCATTAATAACTCTGTTACTGAAGTCATATTTTCTGCAATCAAGATTGAAGCGGTTAACATTAAATTTAAATCTATTGTTTGCTCTTGTATTGTTGTGATTGAAGCTGAATAGTCCTCAACAGGAAGGACATTGCAATAGATGATTCTATGAATTAAACTCAGGTCCTGTTGAAGGCAGCGGAGTTCTAAGTTTTCTAAACCCAAGATTTCAAGTCTGGTGGCATAAGGTATTTTGTTATATTCAGAGGAGTGGAGAAATCTTCTTGTAAAATATTTCTGGACACGTTCAATTGTATTGATGTCTGAAATGTGGTATGGGTTCCAGACAAGCGGGCTGTATTCAAGAATTGGTCTAGTAAATGTTTTATAAGCTCTGGTTAGTAGTGTAGTGTTTCTGGAGAAGAAGCAACATAAGATTAGGTTAACAACTCTTAATGCTTTTTTTGCAATGTAGTTGCAGTGGGCTTTGGCACT
Source organism: Ahaetulla prasina (assembly GCF_028640845.1). Taxonomy (NCBI): domain Eukaryota; kingdom Metazoa; phylum Chordata; class Lepidosauria; order Squamata; family Colubridae; genus Ahaetulla; species Ahaetulla prasina. The sequence goes on along the minus strand of NC_080539.1, from coordinate 231,286,203 downwards.
TAGGCCATTGGATATGAAGACTCCAAGATCTTTGACTGGGTGGGGGTCATCTGTAAGGTAATGTCCATCCAGTTTGTATTTAGTATTTGGATTCTTTTTTCCAATGTGTAAGACAGAGCATTTGCTGGTTGAGATTTGGAGTTGCCAAGTTTTAGACCAAGCGGTTAGATGATCAAGGTCTTTTTGAATGGTAGATGTATTGTCGGTGGTGTTAAATAGTTTGACATCATCAGCAAAGAGAACACAATTACTTGAGATATGGTCACAAAGATCATTTATGTATAGTATGAAAAGTGTTGGGCCAAGAACGCTGCCTTGAGGAATGCCACTCTTGACAGGAACAGGATTTGATAGAGCATTGCCAATTTTGACCACTTGTTGTCTGTTAGACAGAAAAGCAGATATCCATTTGTGAAGGGGTCCTGAAATGCCATAGGATTTTAGTTTTAGGAGAAGTTTGTCGTGTACTACTGAGGCAAAAGCTTTACAGAAGTCTATGTATATTGCATCTATTTTTTTGCCTTGATCAAGATTTGTAGTCCATATGTTTTTGCAGTGAAGAAGTTGTAAATTACATGATTTTTTTTTCTGAAACCAAATTGTTTATTAGAGAGTAGATTGTTTGTTTCTAGATGGAGGGTAATGGATTGGTTGATGATAGATTCCATAACTTTACAGGTGACACAGCATAGAAAGATAGGTCTATAATTTTCAACTAAGCTGGGGTCTCCTTTTTTGAAGACTGGGATGACTGTGGCTAGTGACCAAAGTTTGGGAAGGGAACTGGTCGTAAAGGCTTTTTCAAAGATTATGCTTAGGAGTTCTGCTATATTAGTGGAAAGCTTTTTTAAGAAAAAAAAGTCTACTTTTAAGTTATCCAATTAAATTCATTTTAATTTCTTTGTTTCTATGTTTACCTAGTGCCCGTGTTATTCTGTTTGATCCCCATATTCTGTAGAATTACTGTATGTTACCTTGGCAACCTAAGGAACATCTAAACCACAAAAGAAAATTTAGCAATGGCAGTATAACAAAAAGATAATGCAGCAAAGACTTCCACCGACACCCACACCCACACCCACCCAAAGAAAAGGTACACAACACCTGGGATCATCAGAAGAAGCCATTAATAAACTACCAAAGGATACATGAGTTTTCCCATGCCGCCACAGCTGTCAGAGTTCTCTGCAATTCCCTTTCTATGCTTCTATGCTGGAGACATAGAACTAGACCAGGGATAGTCAACCTTTTTATACCTACCACCCACATTTGCATCTCTGTTAGTAGTAAAATTTTCTAACCGCCCACTGGTTCCACAGTAATCCACTGTGTATGGATCCGTGTAGTGTCGTCTATGCATGCCTCTCGTGCATCGTGAATTGGATTTGGGGGGGGGCAGCTACCAGCTCTGCTTGCCTGTTACAGCTGGGTGGTGTGGGGGGAGATGCGCGAGCTATTCTGGGGCGAGGCTCTTTTGTTTGCGGTAGCACTATAGCACCATTTAGTTTCACTTACATAACGTGAACTAAACTTTTGCGCGGGTGATACAAATAGTATATTTTCAGAAATTTAAATTGTCACAGGGAATTTTATGAAAACCTAATGAAAATGTTTTTAAATAATGCTATGAATTTTTTTTTAAAGTCAATTAAATTTAAAAAAAGGTAAGTGCTTCAGTATCAGACAAAAACCCTACCACCCACCATGAAAGCTGGAACGCCCACTAGTGGGCAGTAGGGACCAGGTTGACTACCACTGAACTAGACATTTGTATAGTTCTGTATCAATAACCTTTGTGTTATATTCCTTTTGGTGGGTCTTTACATCAAACAGAACAAAAAAAAAAGAAGAGGGAAAATCTGTTGTCTGTCAGAGAAATCAGTTGAGTATACAATCCTGTGCTAAAAACTGAAGTCAGAAATTTCATCTTGTATTAGAAAGCTGAAATCTTATTCAATGAGGGTATAATGTATCTTTAAGAGTTTTGGAGGGAAATTAGAGCGGGAAATAGCACGTTGCTGATTGGCCGAAGCCTCCGACTGAACTGTATATAAAGAGGGGTTTTTCTGTTGTTGGTTGCTGGGTTCACTATAAACTAAAGAGCTGTTGTTACTCATCTGGTCTCCTGCCTCGTTATTGCCCGAATATAACACTGGCGACGAAGGTGGGATCTCGAGGCAAAAGAGCGCCAGGAAAGAGCTGAGCTAACCAGGAATACGCGAACCCAGCAAAATAAGGGCGGATAGCAGCGATGTCCAGCTACACACCGCCAGCGCCATTCGACCCAGCTAAAGAAAAATGGGGGTCATACATGGCTCGTTTCGAGTGCTTCCTCGAAGCGAACGAACTCCAGGGGGTCTCCGACAACAGGAAGAGAGCGTACTTCCTAAGCCACTGCAGTTCGGAAGTTTTCGACACCGCAGAGTCGCTTTCGGAGCCAATGCCGGTACAGTCGGTACCGTGGCAAACCCTGCAGACCGCCCTTCGGGCTCACTACGCACCAACGCCCTCAAAATTCGTTCAAAGGTTTGAATTACGGCAACGGATGCAACGAGAGGGCGAATCGATTCGTGTGTACATGGCAGTGCTGAGAAAAGCCACCAACCATTGCGAATATTGAGACTTGGAAGACGCATTACTCGACCAACTCATTTGCGGGGTCAGAGACATCCGATTGCGACGGTGGCTGCTGTCCAGAAGCAACCTAACACTGGCAGTCGCCTTGGACGAGGCCAGGGCTCATGAGATGTCCACCCAAGCGGCAGAAACCCTGCAAACGCCGATCGCGCCAGGGACTGGGGTGAAAACAACCCCGGTCCACAATGAGGAAGTCCAGGCCGAGGAGGAAGGCGAGGAAGAGGAAGAAGTCTTCCACACCGGGAGGCCAGAGAAAGAAGACCGGGGCGAATGCGCGAGTTGCGGGGGACAACACCAACGACAATACTGCAAGTTTAAGGATGCGACTTGTCGGCGGTGCGAAAGGAAGGGGCACATAGCGCAGGCCTGTCGAGCGCCCCAACCTTCCCGCCAAAAATTCAAACCAACCAATCAGAGCGCGGGAACGGCGAAGCGGCCCGTGATTGATCGATTCAAAAAAGGCGCGAAGCTTAATCAGACTGCCGTGAGAGTAGGCCAAGCAGCCACGTGCCTTGAAAAAAAGATTTTTACTAAAACACACATTGAAGGGGTGCCGTGCCGAATGGAAGTGGACACCGGTTCATCGATCATGATCATGTCCTGGGACACTCTCGTGAAACGCTTGCCAGACATCGCGAAGCGCAAGCTGCAACCACAGAAACTAAGGGTACAAGATTACCAAGGAAATCGCATCCCCGTCCGAGGGGTAACGTCTGTCCAAGTCAAGTATGGACAGCACAATAAGACCCTGCCCATCACCGTGGTCGACGGAACCTTGCCGAGCTTGTTGGGACTGGACTGGTTCCGGGCATTGGGCATGGGAGTGACCGGAGTCTTCCGAAACGACGTTGACCTAAAAGACGAACTAATGAAGGAGTTCGGTGACGTCTTCAAAGACTGTTTGGGCAAGTACGAGGGGACCCCGATCTCCTTTAACCTTGACCCACAGGTTGCCCCTATCCGGTTAAAGGCTAGGAGGGTTCCGTTCGCCCTAAAGCCCAAAATTGACCGGGAGCTGGACAAACTAGTAAGCCAGGGAATACTAGTGCCAGTTGACCATGCGAAGTGGGAGACACCCATAGTCACCCCAATCAAACTGGACGGGTCGGTCCGGATTTGTGCTGACTACAAGGCAACGCTTAATAAAGCATTGCAGAAGAGTGCCTACCCCGTCCCAGTAGTACAACACTTACTGCACTCTTTGGGGCAAGGCCAGGTCTTCGCCAAGCTAGATTTGGCCCAAGCCTATCAGCAGTTACCCGTAGATAGCAACACGGCCGAAGCACAAACGATTGTAACGCACAGGGGTGCTTTTAAATGCACCCGGTTACAGTTTGGGGTTAGTGTGGCTCCAGGGTTATTTCAGAACCTAATGGAGCTGCTATTGCAGGGACTCCCCGGGGTGGTACCGTACTTTGATGACGTACTGGTATCCGCCGACAATCTAGAAGACTTAGGGGTACGGCTGAGAAAAGTTTTGGGCATTTTCCGGTCCGCCGGTCTCAAAGTCAAACTGAATAAATGCCAGATCGGGGTAGGATCCGTGGAATTCCTGGGCTATCGGATAGACAAGGAAGGAATCCACCCCACTGAGAGCAAGGTTAGGGCAATCAGGAAGGCCCCAGCTCCCCAAAACAAAACGGAGTTACAGGCATTCTTAGGTCTGGTCAACTTTTACGTGGTATTTTTAAAAAATAAGGCGACCATAGCCGAACCGCTACACAAATTACTAACGAAGACAGCTGTGTGGTCTTGGGGGAAGGCGGAAGCTAGGGCATTCGAAGCAGTAAAAATCCTTCTGTCTAGCGATAGCCTACTGATTCAATACAATGGCACGCTGCCATTGGTGTTAGTTTGTGATGCATCTCCCTACGGGGTGGGGGCTGTGCTCAGCCACAGGTTGCCAAATGGCACAGAAGCCCCTATAGCATTTTACTCCCGAACAATGTCATCGGCTGAAAGAAACTATAGTCAGCTAGATAGAGAAGCCTTGGCCATAGTCTCCGGGGTAAAGAAGTTCCATGAATATGTATTTGGCCGTGACTTCGAAATCGTCACAGACCATAGACCCCTACTAGGTCTGCTGGCAGGTGACCGCCCAACGCCCGTGGCACTTTCGCCTAGACTGACCCGATGGACTATCTTTCTGGCTGCGTATTCTTACAAATTACTGCATCGGCCAGGAAAGGAGTTAGGGCATGCGGACGCTTTGAGCAGATGCCCATTACCAGAGACTATCGAAGACCCCACTCCGGGCACACCCGTCCTGCTAATTGACTCTTTGGACTCTGGTCCAGTCACTTCCAAGGAGGTGGCTCGGGCTTCTTACAAGGACATTACAATAAGAACTGTAATTGATTGGGTGCAAAGAGGATGGCCCGCTGCGCCGGGCGAGTGGTTTAAGGAATATGTAAAGAAACGCGGGGAGTTGTTGGCTCAAGGAGGGTGTTTGCTCTGGGGGGATAGAGTGGTGATCCCGGAGAAATTGCGGAAAAAAGTTTTGGAACTCCTGCACGAGGGCCACCCTGGGATCGTGAGAATGAAGGGTTTAGCAAGGAGCTATGTGTGGTGGCCCTTGATGGACACGGAGATTAGTGACAGGGTAGGAAAATGCCAAGCCTGCCAGGAGTCCAGACCACTACCACCAACGGCCCCAACTCAGGAGTGGGAGAGACCCCAGGGCCCATGGTTTAGGATCCACATCGATTTTGCCGGCCCCTTCCATGGGCAAACATTCCTAGTGGTAGTCGATGCCTATTCCAAATGGCTGGAAATCATTCTTATGAGATCCATGACAGCCGAGGCCGTAATCTCAGTCCTTGGCGCCTATTTGTAACCCACGGGTTACCCGACACTAGTTTCCGACAACGGTCCGCAATTCACAGCGACCCTATTTGAGGGTACTTGGCGGAAGAGGGCATCCGGCATGTCCTCTCGGCGCCTTTCCACCCTGCGACGAACGGCCTTGCAGAGCGTTTACGGAGTGCAAAGGAAGCATTGTCCAGAATCAGGCCAGGCGATTGGAAATTAAAAATTGACACCTTCCTAGCAGTACAACACAGAACCCCCTGTGTAGCAACTGGCCGCAGCCCAGCAGAGCTACTGATGGGGAGGAAGCTTAGGTGCCCATTAGACCGGTTAAACCCAAACTACACCCCAGACGGGTACAAAGGGACAAACGGTAAAACAAGAGAAATGACAGTGGGAAGTCCAGTATGGGCACACAATTACGGAGAAGGCCCAAATTGGGTAAAGGGGACAATCCTTGAAACAACCGGACCCAAATCGTATCTGGTAGAGATAGAGGATGGCCGGGTTTGGAAGCGCCACATAGACCAATTAAGGAACAGAACAACCAAAAATCCAGAAACAGTCCCTCCGGCCAGCTCGACTCACTCCCAGAGAATGAATTGCGCAGGTCCGAAAGAGTTAGGAGACGCCCAGTCTACTTGCGTGACTACGTAGAGAAATAAGATGCTAATTTGATGTAAATAGGGGTAAAATGTTTTCTGGGAGGGAAGGAGTGTAATGTATCTTTAAGAGTTTTGGAGGGAAATTAGAGCGGGAAATAGCACGTTGCTGATTGGCCGAAGCCTCCGACTGAACTGTGTATAAAGAGGGGTTTTTCTGTTGTTGGTTGCTGGGTTCACTATAAACTAAAGAGCTGTTGTTACTCATCTGGTCTCCTGCCTCGTTATTGCCCGAATATAACAGAGGGGTTGGTTTTTTTGTCCATTTTTAATATAGGTAGATGGAAGGATGGACAGACAGACATACAATACCCAAGCAAGCACTTTCAATTGTAGAATTTCACAAATGCTGTTTAGAAGCGATATGGAACAATTTAGAGTCTTAGTCGGTGAAAACAATTGTATAAAGTAACAAGAAGAATAACATCATTTCTATTATGAGAAGGGCCAAAGTTTTTCCTTTCATTAGCTCAGTACGTAACGATTAGCAGTAGGGAAATCAGTCAAAATCCACTTCAGTTTTGAGATTCAAGATCTGAAAGTAGCAAGAACTTACTTGTAGCTAAGGTTCATTTTTTTCCATTAATTTTTACTAAAGAATTTTTTTATAAAATAAAAAAAACACTGCACATTTAAAGAAAGGGGTATCTAAAGAAAAGTAAAAAGTGCTAAGTAAATAGAAAAGAAATAAAAGAAAAAGACAAGGAAAGAAAAAAAGAAGATGCAAAGAAGTGCTTTCTGATTTTCTTTAGAACACTTATAAATGTATTCATACTTTATCCTCTCTCTGTAGGTTATATCATGGCTCACTTCTTTCCGTATTCTATCTTTTCCACCAAACCCATAAATCACAAATTCATTTTTCCCCCATTTTCAGAAAAAGTCCATAAGGGATTTCCAATCTCTGACAAATGTAGCTGTTGCCTTTTCTCTAATCAAGCACATCAATTTTGCCATCTCTGCAAATTCTGTCATCTTCACCAATCATTCCTCTCTTGTAGGTATTTCATGTTTGTGCATATAATATCTTGCTGTATTTACCATGTATAAAAGCAATCAAGTCTTTTTTTATTGTGTTTCCATTAGTCCAAGCAAGAAACATTCTGGCTTCAATTAAATATTAATGTTTATTTTTTTTACATCACTATATCCATTTGAACCCAAAGTTTTCTAGCTTACAAGTTCGCTAGGTATGATAAAATGACCCTTCATGTTTTCCACATTTCCAACATAAATTTGAACTTCATTTAGTACATTTTTATAAAAATTATCTTTCAAACTATGACGTAATGTAAATTTCAGTCCTCCAACCATATTTTTCCCATTGTTCCATCTGTATGTTATGTTCAAAGTTCTTACCCACTTGTTCTTCTGTTTCAAATTTCAACAAAAGTTTATACATTTTGGCAATGTCATGTGCATCATTTGTACACAGTTCAGTTTCAAATTATATCTTCCAAATGTCCTTCAAGATTTACCTTAAATCTTTCTCTTAACTGCACTTATAAAAACCAATGAACGCTTAAATCCCTCTGCATTCAACTGATCTCTTGATTTCATCTTATATCTTCCATGCCCTTGTTCTAACAGCTCTCTGTAGAGCCATGGTGGTGCAGTGGTTGGAATGTAGTACTGCAGGCTAACTCATTACTCACTCCAGGAGTTTCCTGACTGACTCAAGGTTAACTCAGCCGTCCATCTTTCCGAAGTCAGTAAAATGAAGAATCAGATAGTTGGGGGCAATATGCAGACTCTGAAAACTGCTTAGAGAGGGCTGTAAAACCACTGTGAAGTGGTATATAAGTGCTATTGCTATTGCTATCTCAAAAAATATACCGAGGTTCATGACCCTAACACAGCAACTTTTGATTGAACCAATTTGAAGTTCAGTTGACTCAAAGATTCAGACATAAAGTACTTAGAAAGTTATTGTACAAAACAAATTTTGAATTGTAAATCTCCCTTAAATAATCCTAGGTACTTAGACATTTCTGAATTTTGAGTAGTCAAAAGTCCCTCTTTCCTGGAACTGGAGAACAGTTCTATTACTCTGAAATTCACAGCAAAAACAAAAGGAAGAATACAATAAACATGCATAGTATTGTTTTGGGTACCTATTTTGCACTCCCCCATCACTATGACTACTGAAACCACATTTTTCACTGATCAAAACAATTTACTCCCGGGAAATATATAAATTGAGTCTACAGAATAGAATAGAATAGAATAGAATAGAATAGAATAGAATAGAATAGAATAGAATAGAATAGAATAGAATAGAATAGAATTTTTTATTGGCCAAGTGTGGTTGGACACACAAGGAATTTGTCTTGGTGTCAACGCTCTCAGTGTACATAAAAGAAAATACACCTTCATCAAGAATGATAAGGTACAACACCTTAATAAGTCATAGGGCACAAATAAGCAATTGGGAAACAATCAATATCAATATAAATTGTAAGGATACAAGCAACAAAGTTACAGTCATAAGTGAAAGGAGATGGGTGATGGAAATGATGAGAAAATTAATAGGAGTGCAGATTTAGTAAATAGTTTGACAGTTTTGAGGGAATTATTTATTTAGCAGAGTGATGGCGTTCGGGGGAAAAACTGTTCTTGGGTCTAGTTGTTCTGGTGTGCAGTGCTCTATAGCGTCGTTTTGAGTGTAGGAGTTGAAACAGTTTATGTCCAGGATGTGAGGGGTCTGTAAATATTTTCACAGCCCTCTTTTTGACTCGTGCGGTATACAGGTCCTCAATGGCAGGCAGGTTGGTAGCAATTGTTTTTTCTGGAGTTCTAATTATCGTCTGAAGTCTGTATCTACCTTGCTGGGTTGCAGAACCAAACCTCTACCCTTATTAGGAAGTGACCCTCTTTGAACACAGCAAAAGATGTATTTCGTTATCAGAGCATAGCTGGCACTGCAAATTTATTGTATAGATGTGTTGTCTCCTTTGCTCTGGTCATCAGTCTAAGTTTTGCATGACCGCATGAATTCTCTTCCCTTTTACTTGGTGCTTCATGCACTGATTGCACAATTAAATGTTGAGCAGCAGCATAGGGGAAGTTGCAAATTCTTAAAGCCACTTGAAATACATCAAAATATGATGTAGCCAAAGGCAATAAAACTTGTTTCCTTTGTTCTGATTTTTTTCCTGCCAGTCTTGGTGCCTGCATTGCCAAGAATGCCATTTTCCCTTATTCTTTTCAAAAGCAAAACCCTGCAAGCTCTAGAGCCGTGATGGTGAGCCTATGGCATGTGTGCCAGAGTTGGCATGCAGCACCTTTTCTGATGGCATGTGAGTGTTGCCCCAGTTCAGCTCTGCTGCGCATACACATGCGCCTCCCCTGGCCAGCTGGTCTGCGGGTGAGGCGCATGTGGGGGGCATGCATGCATGAACAGGGGGCGGGGCAAAAGCGAGGGGCCGTGTCCACATGTATGGGGATGATGCGTGCACATGTTGGGGGTGTTGAGCATGCATGAGGCCTGTGCATGCATTGCTTTATGGGGTTCGGGCATGCATGCACACATTCGCACACATGCTTCGTGCACTCGGTTCGGAAAAGGTTAGCCATCACTGCTCTAGAGCAAAATGCCTTTCAGTCACCAACCCCAACCAAGGGGTCACAAATACCACCTTAAATTTCACAGAGTTAGATACTATACATCTCTCACCCTGTCGTGTCCCACTCCTCTGCTGACGGCCGGGTCAGGGAAATCCGAATCAGGCGTGCCTCTGCAGCTCTGCCAAAGTCCTAGCAAAGTTCTCAAGGGAGGCAGGAGACCAGAAAGTGACTTCAGCAAGATAAGGTAGACTTTGCCTGACTCAGAGAATGCCAGAAAGCAGATCCTTTATATAGGCCATGGGGTGTGGCTCCATGACTCAGCACTTATCTAGGCCTGCCCCTCCCTTCCTTCTGTTGCCGCCGCCTATCAATTCTCCTGAAGCGAGGGTCACTCCAGTCTGCAGCTGTTGGTAATTGACCTTCCTCAGGCTCACATGCTGTGGGGGAGGGGGAGGGGGAGGGGTCTAGTTGCTCCGTTTGCCTGGGCATGGAGCCAGAGCTGGGGGCTGGAAGCATTTCTTCTTCCTCGGCCTGTCTGGGCATGGAGCTATGCTAGGACATTCCTCAGCGTTTGGAAGCAGATAAGATGGGCCCGGCTGCGGGGAAAGCGAATGAGGCACAACACACACCTATAAATTTATTAGACTGTGTGGATCAGCTGGATGGACCTCACTGAGGCAAAGAGAAGGCCTGATTTGTCTTGAGGAGGTACTGGATGGCATCATTTTGAGGCATTGCTTGGCAACTCTGATGGCCAGAAGCAACTTGTACTTTCTGGAACCCATCAGAAATCTCTTCTGGTTACCAGAAGAATTTCAGGAGGAGACAATCAGGTTAGATGAAAGTAATCCATGTGGCTTTTTCACTTTCCTTTTAGAGGCACGGAAGCTATAGTACATTGTATTCTGAAGTACCGGTAGTTCCAAGAGGTTGCTTCAGTGGAGTTTTCATCAAAGTGAAGTACTCCCCTGAACAGAAGCATAGGCTTAATAGTTATTATCAAAAATGATTATAAATTTGTTTAGCTCTTCACTTTTCTCTGTAACGTCCTTTGTTTCCTGCAAATGATTGACTCTCCAGGATACCTTATTATTTTCATGCTGTTTCAAGACCAGAATGGTTCCTTTTCTGAAAGACATTCATAGAGATTCAGAGAGGCTGGTGACACATCCTGCTTTTGAAGTTCCTAGCCATGAAGACAATGAAAATGACAATGAAACAAATTAAAGTACCAATAAAAGAATAACATGTGATTCATATATTTCAAGATTTAAATAAATACCAACATCTCAATTTTATCAGCCTTGAAGTTTAAGAACTCGGCCAAAATGATCTTTATTCCATTCAATTCCATGAGATTTTTTTCCCCTGTATTAATTATATTTTTTGAAACCACATATAGAACATCTACATAACAGCCAATATATCAGAATCAGAAAAAAGGGACACCATTTATTCAGTGTGTTGTTTATAGCCAAACATTTTTATTTTCTTTTGCTATTCCCCTCCCTAGCACTCATTTTGTCTTCCAAGGCCTATAGTCTCGTAACAGAACAAGGTAATCTTCGACTTATGACCACAACTGAACCCAAAATTCCTGTTGCCAACCAAGATAGTTAGTTGTTAAGTGGGTTTCACCCCATTCTACAACCTTTCTTTCCACAGCTGTTAAGCAAATCACTGCAGCTGTTAAGTTAGTAATGTGGTTGCTAAGTGAATCTGGCTTCCCCATTGACTTTGCTTGTCAAAAGGTCGCAAAAGGCGATCACATGATCCCAGGGCATGGCAACATAAATACATACCAGTTGGAAGGCATCTAAATTTGGATCATGTGACCATGGAGATGCTGCAATGGTCATATACCACTTTTTTCAGTGTCGTAACTTTAATCGGTCACTAAACAATTGGTTGTAAGTCGAGGGTTACCTGTATTACTAATTAGGGGTTCAGCACTGTTTGCAACTCTGCACAAAAATCTCCCTTTGAATATCTGTTTGATCTTCCAGCAGTGAAATTAAGCTTGCTTCTATACAGTGGTTTAAATTGCTTCTCTTCCTTAGTATTCTTTTCTGTTTTTTAAACAAAGTTCAGACATTCCAATGCAGATTCTAGGCAGAACTGGTACTCAGTCCAGACTATAGTTCCTGCAAGGCCTGACTGGACCTTCTCCTGCTTCTTGCCCTTCCAGTCCACACAGGCAACGTTAATTAGCTGGTTTCATAGAAGGATCCTTCCAAGAATCAGTAAAAGAAAATCAACAACAGCCTAATCCCAGGAAAGGAGAAGGCTGAGAGAGAGAGGGAGGGAAGAAGGAAGGGAGGAGAGAGGGATGGAGAGAGAGAGAGATGGAGGGAGGGAGGGACGGAGGGAGAGGGAGGGGGAGGGAGGGAGGGAGGGAGGAGAGGGAGGAGGGAGGGAGGGAGGGAGGAGGAGAGGGAGAGGGAGGGAGAGGGCCAGGAGGAGGGAGGGAGAGGGAGAGAGAGTTGGAGGAGGGAGAGGAGGGAGGGAGGGAGGGAGGAGGAGAGAGATGGAGGGAGGAGGGAGAGGGAGGGAGGGGGAGGGAGGGAGGGGGAAGGGGGAGGGACAGGGAGGGGGGAGAGAGAGAGAGAGAGAGATTCAAAATAATCTTGCCTTGATTTTGTTTGATATAACAAGAGAGAGCAGAGTCAAATTCTGGCAAGTTTTCAAGTTCTGTTATTCTACATAACAACAATATAGTAGAATTCCTGTAATCCCCATGGTGTCTATTTCTTGACTAGGCCTCTTGAACAGCCTACGATTATGTGGACCAGTCTATCACTGGATCGTTCCTTCCTCGCTCTTCCCTGTCCCTTCCCTGTCTCTGATGTTTCCCCAAAGGAATGTTTTCATACTTTAACAACTTTAACAACTGTGGGGGGGGGAAAGTTGTAGCAGGTGGCAACTTTCCCTCTTCATTTGGGCTTAAGCAATGGTAACTACTGGTTGCCTTGGTAATAAATCTTCCCCTTCTCAGACCATCTTCTTGACTCTTTATCAAAGGTCAAGATGGCAACCACAACACCTTGATCAAAGCCCTGCCCCCTTTTTTCTACATGGCACAGACACCACTGTAGAAAAGGAAGAGGACATTAATCATCTGGTGATGGCTTTTCTTACACCTTCCCCCTTCCTAACTGCATGGCAGGGTAAGTGAAAAAAATGCACTTCCACCCTTCCAAACTACTGCGGAATTTTTCATTCATCTCTAAAACCTCCGTATCGAATGTCTCAGGTTAATTTTGCCTGGTACGAAGTAGGTGGCCCAGCCTTGACCAACTCCCATTTCCCTTGTTAAATGTGAAATAAGTCTCCTAATCAGGATTTTTGTTTCATCCGGACTCCTTCTCTCTACTCTGGGACCAAGGGAGATGACAGCTGCCTAGATTTCTGGTAGTTGTGACTTCATTTCAGTTCATAAACAGGTTACAGCTGTTGAAGCTGTTAGAATTTGACACCTACTCTTAGATGGGCCCCTCCAGCTCAGTCCTCTTTGTATCTGGGTTTGTTGCAGACTGAAATCTAATACCTTTGTCTGCCTCTGCTGCTTAAAGCATCTTTCTCCCCAATTCCCAACCTTGTCACAACACTCTTGCGGCTCATTATATACATTTACATTTGGCATTTAAAAGCCTACATGAAAATATGTCATGCTTAGCAAAGAATTACTACTAAATGAAAGCTTTCTGCCCAGGACTTAGGAGCAAGAACTTCAAAGCCATAAGAAACCACCTATTTTCTCCAAACTAGTTCCTTTCTCAAATCCCAACTTTCCTAGAGTTTATAATAATAAAAAAAAGTCAGTGTATCTGACAAAGCTAGGCATGCTTTTCATAAAAGAATCTAGGAAATTGTAATATTTCAGAGAAAACAAAATAGATTTCAGCAAAATCCTGAAGTATCAGTGGATATTGGGAAATGAAGCATAAGCTTTGTTTTTAGTATCATTTTTATTTATGTTGTTTGTATCCAAACCTTTATTTTTATAAATAACTCAAAGCAGAGAACTTATCAAATTCACCTTCCTTCTCTTATTTTCCCTACAACTCTATGAGTGGGGCTGAAACAGTCAATAAGTTGACTTTGTAAATATACAAATAGAATGAGACTATTGCCTTATACATTGTAAGCCGCCCTGAGTCTTCGGAGAAGGGCGGGATATAAATGTAAATTTAAAAAAAACAAAAAACTGGCTCAAACTCACCCAGCTGGCTGAGATGAGACTTGAACTCACAATCTTCTGTTTTTTAGCCTAGTCTTGGGGTGTCAAATTCATGTCGTCACAGCAGTGTCACATGAAGTAGTGGGACTTTTTTCCCCTTCGCTAAACTGGGCGCGCGCATGACCAGTGTGTGATGCAATTGCTACCAACCTGCCTTCCACTGAGGACCTGTATACTGCATGAGTCAAAAAGAGGGCTGTGAAAATATTTACAGACCCTTCACATCCTGGACATAAATTGTTTCAACTTCTACCCTCAAAACGAGGCTATAGGGCTCTGCACACCAGAACAACTAGACACAAGAACAGTTTTTTTCCCAAATACTAAACAACTAATTCCCAGAACACCATCAAATTATTTACTAAGACTGTATTACTATTATTCTTCTTTATTTATTTATTTATTTATTTATTTATTTATTAAACTTCTATACCGCACCATCTCCCGTAGGACTCAGTGCAGTTCACAGCCATGTTTAAAATACAACAATATAATAAATAACAATATAAAAACAATTAAAACCAAATATTAGATGGCCGAATCACTAAAATGGTAAAACTGATTTAAAACCCATTTAAAATTCCACTAAAATATTTCTTAGGCTAGCCCCGCTCGCTGGAATAGTAAGGTCTTCAGTTCATGTTTGAAGGCCCGGAGGTCGGGGAGTTGTCGTAACCCCGGAGGAAGCTCGTTCCACAGGGCCAGTGCTGCCACAGAGAAGGCCCTCCCCCGGGGGTCGCCAATCTATATTGTTTGGTCGACGGCACCCTGAGGAGGCCCGCTCTGTGGGAGCGCACAGGTCGTTGGGAGGCAATCGGCGGCAGAAGGCGGTCTCGTAGATATCCCGGTCCTAAGCCATGGAGCGCTTTAAAGGTGGTAACCAAAACCTTGAATTGCACCCGGAAGGCCACCGGCAGCCAGTGCAGGCCGTGCAGGATAGGTGTTATGTGGGAGCAACGTGGTGCTCCCTCTATCACCCGCGCGGCCACATTCTGGACTAGCTGGAGCCTCCTGGTGCTCTTCAAGGGGAGCCTCATGTAGAGAGCATTGCAATAGTCTAGGCAGGAAGTGACGAGGGCGTGAGTGACCGTACGTAAGGCGTCCCGGTCAAGGAAGGGGTGCAACTGGCGGATCAGGTGGACCTGATAAAATGCTCCCCTGGCGACGGCTGTCAAATGTTCCTCCTAAGGACAGCCGATCGTCCAGGAGAATGCCTAAGTTGCGCACTCCTCCCCTGGGGGTCAGCACTTCCCCCCCAACAGTCAGCGATGGTGTAAGCTGACTGTACCGGGACACTGGAACCCAAAGCCACTCTGTCTTGGAAGGGTTGAGCCGGAGCCTGTTCCTCCCCATCCAGACCCGCACGGCCTCAAGACACCGGCCCATCACCTCGACGGTTTCGTTGGGGTGGTTCGGGGTGGAAATGTACAGCTGAGTATCATCAGCGTACAGATGATAATCCACCCCGAAACCACGGATAACCTCACCCAGCGGCTTCATACAGATGTTGAACAGGAGAGGCGAGAGAACAGACCCCTGAGGCACCCCACAAGTGAGGCGCCTTGGGGTCGATCTCTGCCCTCCTGCCAACATCGTCTGCGAACGGTCAGAGAGATAGGAGGAGAACCACCGATAAACGGTGCCTCCCACCCCCAATCCCTCCAACCGCCGCAGCAGGATACCATGGTCGATGGTATCAAAAGCTGCCGAGAGATCTAACAGAACCAGGACAGAGGAACATCCCCTGTCCCGGGCCCTCCAGAGGTCATCCACCAATGCGACCAAAGCCGTCTCGGTGCTGTATCCGGGTCTGAAACCGGACTGGAATGGGTCCAGATAGACAGTTTCCTCCAGGTATTGAGGAAGCTGAAATGCCACCACACTCTCAACAACCTTTGCCAAAAAGCGAAGGTTGGAGACTGGACGATAGTTCGCTAATACAGCTGGGTCCAGGGAGGGCTTCTTGAGGAGGGGCCTCACCACCGCGTCTTTCAAGGCAGTGGGGAAAATGCTCCCAACAAAGAAGCGTTGGTAACTCCCAGGAGCCAGCCTGGTGTAACCTCCCGTGTGGCCAGTACCATCCAGGAGGAACACGGGTCCAATAAACATGTGGTGGGATTCATCCTACCCAACAACCTGTCCATGTCATCAGGAGTCACAGGATCAAACTCAGCCCAGATAACACTTTCAAGACTCGTCCCCACCATCCCACCCGGATCTATCCAATCAGTGTCCAGTCCGTCCCGAATCTGAGCGATTTTATCAGACAGATACTGTACAAAATCCTCAGCACGCCCCTGTAAGGGGTCCTCCCGAGCCTCCTGCGTAAGCAGGGAGCGGGTCACCCTAAACAGGGTGGCTGGGCGATTATCTGCCGATGCGATGGGTGCGGAGAAATAATTATGTTTCGCCGCCCTGGTCACCACTAGGTAGGTCTGAATATATGACCTCACTAGTGTTCAGTCAGGTTCAGAGCGACTGGACCTCCAAGCGCTCTCTAGGCATCTTTTCCGGTGCTTCATCTCTCTCAGCTCCTCATTATACCAAGGAGCTGGTCGAGTTCGTCGCCGGGTCAGAGGCCGCAAAGGCACGACGCGGTCTAAGGCACTAGCCGCCGCCTCCTCCCAGGCGGCTACCAGTTCCTCGGCCGAGCCGTGGGCTAAGTCCCTCGGAAATGGCCCAAGCTCCGTCAGAAATCTCTCTGGGTCCATCAGGCGCCTTGGATGGAACCATCAAACCGGTTCTGTCTCCCTGCAGTGAGGTGTAGTGGTTCAAAAGTCTAGCTGAAGGAGTAAATGATCTGACCATGACAGGGGTTGGGATATTAACTCCCCTAACTCCAGATCATTTAGCCACTATCCCGAGACAAAAATCAAGTCCACTGTGTTACCTCCAGTGTGGGTGGGGCCATTAACTACCTGGCTCAGGTCTAAGGCCGTCATGGAAGCCATGAACTCCCAAGCTGCCATTGATGATTCGCCTGCCGATGGCAAGTTGAAATCCCCCATAACCATAAGTCTGGGGGTCTCAACCACCGTCCCAGCTATCATATCCAGCAGCTCGGGCAGGGCTGCCATTACGTAGCAAGGAGCCAGGTACGCAATCAGCAAGCCCACCTGCACCCCACGGCCCCACCTCACCAGGAGGGTTTCACAACCAGCTATCTGCGGGACAGCGACCTCCCTCGGTTCCAGACTCTCGTTAATGACAACCGCTACCCCCCCACCCTTACCCTGGGCCCTCGGCTGATGGAATGCGTGGAAGCCTGGTGGGCACATCTCAGTAAGGGGAACCCCCCCTTCTGCGCCCAACCAGGTCTCCGTAATGCCCATTAGGTCCGCTCCCCCCTCTTGAATAAGATCGAATATGAGGGGGTCCTTATTCATAACGGACCTGGCATTGCATAACATCAATCAAAGGTCCAGATTCCGAGGGATATAACCACCCGGGGCACGAGTGAAGTCTAGGGGCCCAGAGTGCGGAATCGCTTTCAAACAGCGAGAGCACACTCCCCGAACTTGATACGAGCCCATGCTTCTGCCATACCTGCCCCTCCCTCGTACCGTGCAGATGGAAATGCCCGTACATGGTCGAGCCTTAACCTCCTCCAAGAC
This sequence comes from Ahaetulla prasina, assembly GCF_028640845.1. Classification (NCBI taxonomy): domain Eukaryota; kingdom Metazoa; phylum Chordata; class Lepidosauria; order Squamata; family Colubridae; genus Ahaetulla; species Ahaetulla prasina. The sequence goes on along the minus strand of NC_080539.1, from coordinate 231,268,675 downwards.
CTCCAATTTACAGACCTCCAAATTGTGAACCTTAGAAGGGACCAGCCTAACCCCTTGTGGGCGTGCCCACCCACCCACCCCACCCCGAAACCCATTGTTTGATTTAGTTAAAAATTTACAAAAAATGAATTTAAAAACCTCCTTAACCCTTTCTTAGAAGCATGCCACCTCTCGGGATTCCAAAATCCGTCATCGAGGTAGGCCCTCGATAGAGAGGAGGGCCACACCCGCGAGAGGGGGGCATCTCGCAGTGCAAGAAGCTGGTTAGATGAAAAAGTCATAAGAGTCTTAAGGAATGGTGGTATCCTGGTTTGTCGAGATCTTAAACGACAATACATTTATTCTCATTCTTCCTAGTACCTATCTCTTCCCACTTATGACTACAACCATTTTGCTTGTATCTTTACAATTTATATTTTTTAATTGTTTCGTAGTATGATTTAATTGATTATTAGTATCCTATGACTATCACTAAGTGTTGTATCTTATGATTCTTGATGAATATATTTTATTTTTTCTTTATGTACACTGAGAGCATATGCACCAAAGACAAATTCCTTGTGTGTCCAATCACACTTGGCCAATAAAGAATTCTATTCTTGCTTTGGAGGGACTGAGGGGTGAATACAGTATTGCTCCCAATTATCCTTCTCCATTCTTCTACCTATCGTTCTTGAATTAAACTATATGGGGGTAAAACATGTCGTTCTCATTGCCAGCCCCTATCCTGCCTCTAATGTCTCTGATTGACTCCCTGCCATTCTGATGATCAGCATGTGGCACTGATAGGAAAGACGTTTATTGATTCTTCTAGTTTTGCTGCTCTCTTCAGCATGTCACCCCAAAAAATGAGGGTGGAGGGGAATCTGCAAGTCACAGCACTGCAGCAGAAATGTGGCAAGTGGATACAGGACTTTCATATCCAGGCTCCTCCTTCTGTCCCTCCTCATGCATTCATTTTGCTTTGCTTTTGTTTTGATAACCTAAACTGAATAAATGGGCAGTTTGGTCTAGTGGTTAAGGGTCTGGGTTTGAAACCAGGAGATGGTGAGTTCTAGTCCCACCCTAGGCACAAAGACAGCTGGGTGAACCTAGCCAGTGCCTCTCTCTCATCCCTAAGAAGGAGGCAATAGCAAACCACTTCCCAAAAACTTTAGCAACCTGAAGTCAACACTGACTCAACCCCCCCCCAAAAAAAAGATTAATAAAAGCAAAGTAGGACAAGCATGCAGATAATGGCAGCTAGAATGCCTTCCATCCCCCCAGCCTTACCAGCGGTGGCCATTTGACTACACATACATCAGTGGTGGGTTGCTACCGATTCGCCCCGGATCTGGTGAACCAGTAGCGGCAGCGGCAGGAGGCTCCGCCCATCCACCCAGATGCTTCTGCACATGCGTGCGTAAGCAAGCGTGCGCGTGGACAAGCAAACTAGTAGCAAACTAAATTAAAACCCACTACTGACGTACATGCAGAAAAGCAGAAAGAAGAGTTAGAATTAAGGCTAATTCTAGGTAATATACTCAAAGGAGGAGGGGGCTTGGAATGGAGCAATTGGCAACATTCTGAGCCAGACTTCAGCTGCCCCTCCCATAAGGGTATGCTGGGGATTTTTGTTCTGGATGTTTTTCCTTCTGCTGTTGTGACCAGCTTGGTAAGAATGATCTGCCTGCCTTAAGCTCTCAAAGCTAGAGGTATGCAGATGTTATTGTCAACCCTGAAGCTGGCCTAACTCTGGCCATTTTCTTTTGTAGCTTTCCTCTAAGGAGGTTTCTTTTTGCATTGCTTCAGGGCTGACACAGCCTGGAGCTAAAAGGCCAGGGAGGGGGGGTGTAGAAATAGCTGGGGTGTTGTAGCCTAAATAAAATTCTTCGCCCTGGGAATCAAGGACATTTGTTCAGGTGTTCGAAAGGTGGAAACTGAGGTCACCTAGCAACTGGACTACATGCTGATTGGACCATGTGACTGGAGACTGGGGGGGGCGTGAAAAAGTTTTACTTTTAATTGGGTATAAAACCGGCAGGAGCTTAGAGCCGGTTTTCCACCATCTCTGCGCCAATTTGATATGTCCCAATAAAATGTTCTTTGAGGAATATGCCTCCCTCTGAGTTCTCATTGAAGGGGATGTATTACTTGGAACCTTGACAGTTATATTATGCAAGATATACTACTACTATTATATAATGTATGGTATTTTTTACATGCTTTCCTCCTCCTTCCCCCTTGAGAGAAAGGGAATTCTCTATTTCTACACAGTGCATTCTTACAGCTGTGTTAATGTTTTCAGTTACATTGTTCAAATTTGGCTCATTTCTAAACTTCATATGTCTTTGGCCAGCTTTTCTTCCTGCACCAAATTTGCTTTTCAGATAATTATGCTACTGACAGAACTATTTCTAATATTCTGTTAGCATGGGATAGCTTCTAGATTCTATGGAAGAGACAGTAGAGAGGGTGAGATTGGCGTTGTAATTTCAATGTCACACAATTTTAGCCTATTACACCATTTCACCATTATGATATTTCAAGCCCAGGAACTAGGTAACTGGCTGACCAACCACACTCAACGTGTAGTCCTCAACGGAACTACATCCACATGGAGGGAAGTATGCAGTGGAGTACCCCAAGGCTCTGTTTTAGGCCCAGTACTCTTCAACATCTTCATCAATGACTTGGACGAGGGGATAGATGGGGAACTCATCAAATTTGCAGATGACACCAAGCTGGCAAGAATAGCCAACACTCCAGAAGATAGGCTCAAATTACAGAAAGATCTTGACAAACTTGAACATTGGGCGCTATCTAACAAAATGAAATTCAACAGTGAAAAAAGTAAGATTCTACATTTAGGCAAAAAAAACAAAATGCACCGGTACCGTATATGTGGTACCTTGCTCAATAGTAGTACCTGTGAGAGGGATCTTGGAGTCCTAGTGGATAACCATTTAGATATGAGCCAGCAGTGTGCAGCAGCTGCTAAAAAAGCCAACACAGTTCTGGGCTGCATAAACAGAGGGATAGAATCAAGATCACGTGAAGTGTTAGTACCACTTTATAATGCCTTGGTAAGGCCACACTTGGAATATTGCATCCAGTTTTGGTCGCCACGATGTAAAAAAGATGTTGAGACTCTAGAAAGAGTGCAGAGAAGAGCAACAAACATGATTACGGGACTGGAGGCTAAAACATATGAAGAACGGTTGCAGGAACTGGGTATGTCTAGTTTAATAAAAAGAAGGACTAGGGGAGACATGATAGCTGTGTTCCAATATCTCAGGGGTTGCCACAAAGAAGAGGGAGTCGGGCTGTTCTCCAAAGCACCTGAGGGTAGAACAAGAAGCAATGGGTGGAAACTGATCAAAGAAAGAAGCAACTTAGAACTAAGGAGAAATTTCCTGACAGTTAGAACAATTAATAAGTGGAACGACTTGCCTGCAGAAGTTGTGAATGCTCCAACACTGGAAATTTTTAAGAAAATGTTGGATAACCATCTGACTGAGATGGTGTAGGGTTCCTGCCTAGGCAGGGGGTTGGACTAGAAGGCCTCCAAGGTCCCTTCCAACTCTGTTGTTATGTTATGTTATGTTATGTTACGTTACGTTACGTTACGTTACGTTACGTTACGTTACGTTACGTTACGTTACGTTACGTTACGTTACGTTACGTTATGTTACATTTCGGTTATCGCTATTTCCAGCTATTTAGAGAGCCAACAGCAGAATGGTGGCAGATCAGGGTTCAGCAAGGAAGAAATTTTATTTTATTTTTATTTTATTTATTTGTCACAACATTATATACAGGAACATATATTGAAAGGAAACAATAGGACAGGAACGGTAGGCACTTTTGTGCACTTATGCACGCCCCTTATAGTCCTCTTAGGAATGGGGTGAGGTCAATGGTAGACAGTTTTTGGTTAAAGCTTTTAGGAGTTGGAGAGGAGACCACTGAGTCAGGTAGTGTATTCCAAGCATTAACAACTCTATTACTGAAGTCATATTTTCTGCAATCAGGATTGAAGCGGTTGAATGTAAGTTCATAATCCTAAAGGGCCAGTAAGTGCTACAATCTGATCACACCTGCAGCTGTCCAAAACAATGGTCCCCAGTATAACTGATTACACCTTTACACTGTTCTTTGAATCAAATTAAAGATGCAGCTAAGAACAGTTAAACCTATGATAGGGACACATCAAAAAATAAGATGTTGCCAGAGCATAGTTAAGTAGAGCCGAGATGGCGCAGTGGTTAGAATGCAGCACTGCAGGCTACTTCAGCTGACTGCTAGCTGCAGTTTGGCAGGTCAAACCTCACCAGCTCAAAGTTGACTCAAAGATACTTCAGAGGTTGGTAAAATGAGGACTCAGATTGTTGGGGGCAATATGCTGACTCTGTAAACTGCTTAGAGAGGCTGTAAAAGCACTATGAAGCGCTATATAAGTGCTAGTTCTACAAGCAGGAAAATATCCATTGGATGTACATTATTCTTTGTGTATGCTCCTTTTTATTCCACAGTTCACTCACCTCTCTGAAGATTAGGTGACTAAAGCAAGTAATTGTGTGAAGGTGAAGAGATACAACAAACTACTGACTGCAATGTTTGGCTAGATAAGATAGGCAGCCAGTTTGCAGAATATAAAGGGATTGGTGGTGACATAGCAAAATGACTTCAGGATCACTTCAATCAACTTTGTCTGCGCTGGCTTTTGAATGTTTGTGTGTGTATGTGTTTGCTTGCTTGCTGTTGACTCCTGGCAACTGCCTAGATAAGTCCCTGCATTTTTCTTGGCAAGATTTTGGAGACAGTTTGCCATTGCCTCCTTCCTAGGACTGAGACAGGGTGACTGGCACAAGTCCCAAAGTGGGACTAGAATTCAGTCTCCCAGGATCTAGCTTGGTGTCTTTCTGACTACACCAAATTGGTTCTCTTCCACCAACTTTATTTTGTTTGTAAAACATCGATGGTATAATTCTTGTTGCTGACTTAGAATCTAAAGTAAGATTGTTATTGTTGAGGAAACTGAAATGAAATTCCCTTCCTTCCATCTTCCCCATTTCAGAATAGTGAAGCCTTAAACCAGGCATCTTAAACTTGTGGAGTTCAACTCTCAGAATTCTCCAGCCAGCTGTGCTGGTTGGAGAATTCTGGGAGCTGAAGTCCACAAGTCTTAAAGCTGCCAAGTTTGAGGACCCTGCCTTAAACCAAGTGCTTCCCAACCTTGGCAGCTTTAAGATGGATGAACTTCAACTCCCAGAATTCCCCAGTCACCCTTGCTGGCTAGGGAATTCTGGGAGTTGAAGTTCACTCATCTTCAATTTGCCATGGTTGGGAAATACAGCCTTAGATACTATCCAGGAGGTGCGTGCTACACTTAGAGAAGTATGCCAGATGGCAATCCACATTGCAAACACTTGGCAGTTAGAAAGGGCTCAGGTTTTTTTTCCCTATAATTATATTACAGTTCTAATACTGTGTAAAAAAGATAATAAAACTAAGGAAGATGTATTTTCCAAGGATGTGGATGCCACAGGTGAACAAGCAGCCACTTCATACTTCTTGAGCTAGAAACTCTGGGAACGGCTCTCAATATATCAAATCTCAGAGATCTAGTATGTCAAATTTACCACAACGGGCAATGCTGAGGTTGAGGATTTGCAAGCTTCACTGAAGGGGGTGACATCATTCTATAAGAGAAAGGTGCTTTTTTAAAAAAAGACAGACAGATAAACAGACAGACTTTTGCCTCCTACAGTTGCCAAAAGTCCCCTTCCCTTCATGAAGGAAATTGTGAGGAAAGCCATTCGTGACTGCTCTGTGAAAAATATTGGAAATTATGTCTCTTTGCTCAGGCCTCCTGAGGAGAATGTGCCAGCTGTGTCTAATTGAATATGAATTTTCTCCAACAACCTTTCCTCCTCTTATGAATTGCCACTCTGAACAAAACCTTGAGAAGCTGTTCTTAAGATGTCACTTGGAAGAAAAGAGTTCAGGGAGCAAAAAGAAAAAGAGAGAGCAACAAAAGGTGCTTGGCATTTGCTTCCCAAACTCCTTTCAGGCTTTCTGATGTCTGCTGGGTAACCTCTACATCCACCTCCCTGGGATGGATCACGGAAATACAAGCAAGGTCAATATTTAAAGCCGTTTAAATTGGTCTCCATTTGTTGCAACCAGAATCTTTTTGTGATAATGTAGTACTGAACTGGGGAAAGCATCTTTGGGACAATCATAACCTGGATTATTGTGTAGCTCCATAGACATTTAAAAGGAGGTAAGAGTATTGTTTATGTTTGGCATCTTGAGTTATTTATTGTTGTGACCCAGGCCCAAGTAGGTAGTAATAAACTTAGTCCATGGAAAAGCAAACATTATTTGAACAGCTGGGAATTACTTCATTCCCAGCTTCGTTCAACTCAAAGTAAAACAAATGCCTCCCAACACAAATTCCTTAGTTATCTCACAAATCTTAGTCCAATTAGGCAAACTGCCAAAGGCCCTTCCTGGCAAACGTCCAGAAGCCACAAAAACACAGACGTAGATGAAGCAGAAGACGCAGCTATAATGTTGTTTTCTGGCAAAGGCCAAACGCCGGTGCTGGTCTGTTTTAAGCCTTATGGGAGGGGCCAATCATCTCTTGGGCCTATTCCTGAGTTGTCCTCTCTGCTTGAGCTGCTCTTGCCTTCTGGCAGCTCTTCTCATGCGTGCATTAGGAACAGGTTCCTCCTGTTCCTCTGCCTCACTACTATCAGTCTCTGGAGGCTCTGGAGTCCGCACCTCACTTCCCGATGTCCCTGGCCTCACCTCAGCCTTATCGCTGTCCGACTCCATTGCCAGCTCTGTAGGCTGCTGACGGACCACAACATACTAAACATATTAAAGTCAGGATAAAAACCTAATAAATAAATAAAAACAAAACAAGCATTCTGACGACGACCACCCATAATCATCACTGGAAATTGAACTTTAGAAATATGTGGAAAGCTGCAAGCCACCCAACTCTACTCCATGGATGGCACTGATGTGATCCTTGGCTTTCCATGCCAGAAAATTCTGAACCTGTCAGAAGAGGGAGGTACACAAATGCATTATCACGGTTTCCTATTTAAAAACAACAACAAACGATCATAAAAATCTCAGATCTAGTACTTATTTTTATACCTTCACACTTGTAGGCATCGTACAACTGTAGAATTTAGAGAAGGGGGTGGGGAAACTAGCCTTCTTCATAAAGAAATGCAGAAAATAGGTTTTGATCCTTTGGTTCCATACATTTTTAAAATGTTAGCTTTTGCCTGTTAATTGTCAGTGTTAGTTGACTTCTTTGTCTTCATTAACAAATAATCATCTATGTATCATTAGCTTACCTAATTAAAAAAATAAAAACGAGTGCTTGTCATTTTAATAATCTGCCTACTTATTTTAGATAGCTGTTTTACAATGTAAAGAAGGCTAAAGAAAAAAATGTACATTTTCCTGAAATGATTCAATTCAATTTTTCCCTCTCTATGTAGATAAAAGTATTTCCCAGATCAGAATTTAGGGTTTGTGTGTTTATTAATTACATGGTGCATCTATCATAAAACATGTGCTTATCTGTAACACACACAAGGAGATCATTCTGGAGAGAAAGGGAAAAAAACCAGAGAATTTTTTTTTAGGTAGTATCCTTTGGGCTGCAATCCAAAGTTCCCTTCTGAATTGTTTGCATAATTGTAATGCCAAACTAGTTTTCAAGTTTTTCAGCAAAAAAATGTAGTCATACTTTTAGAAATACTTTAGAAATAGGAAAGATAAAAAGCTTCACATACTTGAAAAGTTATTCAGAACTTATAATCATAATTATTTAAGGTTATGAAGGTTGTTTGGGGTTTTGTTGAATCAAAGCAATGAAAAGCTAGCTACATCTATTTTCTTCAGTAATTTTATATCCCATACTTCCCCCTCTCCTTCCATCGTGTTCTCAAAGCAAAAAAAAAAAAAATGTACAAGATTAGGATGAGAGAACTAGTAACTATCTGAGACTGAACCAGAAATCCAGATTCACTTTGCCCACTCAATCAGATCTCACTAGCCAGCCACACTCAGAAGAGAAACACTCCCAAGTGCTAATAGTAGATGTTCACAAACACCTTGATGAAATGAGAGTAGCCATTGCAGGGGGAAAAAAAGGTTGATGGGGCAGGCAGGGGCAGGAATAAGTCAGGTTATTATTATGGTGGACCATACAGTCAGCCAGATCTTTATAGTGAATTTGGCATTTTTGTCCACCTATTGAGTGAGTTTCTCCCAAGAATCTGGGATAGGCAAGAGGTTGTTTGTTGCCTGATGGTATTTAAGGTGCATCTCTGTAAGTAAACTGTTCCAAATAAAGCCGCATTTTGCAATTGACTGATGGTGGGGATTTTGTCAGTGCCGATGGTGTTATAACAGAATTACAGAGTTGGAAGGGACCTTGGATGGACCTTCTAGTCCAACCTTCTGCTCTGGCAAGAAACCCTATACCATTTCAGACAAACTGTTGTCCAAACTCTTCGTAAAAACTTCCAGTGTTGGAGCATCAACACTCAAGGTGCCTATCACTATTGGTATTACCTTTGCATACTTTTGTCATAGTCATTATACTTCTGTTCACAGGTCCTTTATTTTGTAATTTTCTCCAGTTCTTCCCCTCTATTCTTCTGTCTTCAGGTTATTAGTACTAAGTTTTATTCCATCTTTGGAGAGAGAAGGGGGAAGAGGGAGGGAGGGAGGGAGGGAGGGAGATAGAGAGCCCTGCCCTCTGTTTTCTCCACAAAAACCCTGTGAGACGGGTTGGCTGAGAGAAAGACTGACTGGCTCCATGTCATCCAATCAGCTTTCACAGCTATGGGAAGACTAGAACTCCTGGTTTCTAGCCTGGTGTCTTAACCACTACACCAAACTGGTTCTCTTAGATTGATTCAGAACAGACCTACCCAGCCCCATCTGTTTCTTCCTATGTTTCCCCTTCTTCCAAAGCTATTGTGGGATGTGGGGGAGGAAGAAAGTGAAAAGAGAATAATTTCTAGAACAGGCCCATTTTTGGGGAGACACTCTAGGACTCCATCTTGCCCTCTGCTAACCCTCTGTTCAGATAATATACTAACAGATGGTGTGTTTATTGTTTTTATGAGATGTTTTAATTATATATGAATTGGGCATCACCCTGTGCACTTAAGAGACGAATGTACTTTACCCATGCAATAATAAATAATAAAATGTTGCCCTGCTTGAATTAATTTTTAAGGGCCAAATAAACATGAAGCTCTTGGAATGCAGGAAAAATACTAGGCAGCTTATTACTCATAATAAAATAAAGTGCCATATGAATCTGAATGGGCTTTTGATCCTAATGAGTCTGCTTCACACAAGCAAATGGAGAGTGACATCTGGAGAAGTGCTCTTCACATTTGTCCTCGAACAGCTCTGTGTCAACTTCTCTAGAAAAATTAAAATACCTTCCAATAAATGGAATGGCATTTGCCCTAGTAGCAGCACTACTGTGAAGTGCATTCACTCTTTAGTTGGCTGTCCCCATATTCAGTGCTTGCATTTGGTCACAGAGCCGCTTCAGCTGCTATTATGTTGTTAGCTCCTTACATCATACTGAGACTTGATGAAGAAAAAAAGAAAAGCTTTTACAACCAATTGTGTTCCATGTATTTATTTTTACCAATGACTTTGAATAATTTTACAGTCTCTATGGTGCAAACATTTTTGTTTAACTGACACTATGTTACTGCTTTCAAAAATGTACTTGTGAAAGCGAAAGTGTTTTGTGTTGCTGCTTCAGATGGTTATTATTAGCAGTTTCAGCTTTGTACAAACCTGCTTCTCGCAACAGAGATTTCAAAAGATTAAATGGAAGAGGAAGAGGAGTCTGGAAAAGGATAATAAGTGTATCAAAACGAACCTAAGATTTCTTCAGAATGCATTTTAAATGTTCAGAGGAGGAGGTAGCCCGTCTGATAGTCAATTATATGTCTATGGAGATTCTCAGTTATCTAGATCATGTTTGTCCCAAAGGTGTTTCTTCAATAGGCAACTGGACTTTCTTCTTTGAAGCTGAAGAAGCTTCTTGGATGAGAAGCAAAACGTCTTCAACGAAAAACCAGAAAGTCCAGTTGCCTCTTGGGGAAAAAAAACATCTTTGGGACAGTCGATTACATGTTTAAAATCAAACAAGTGAAAACCTGGATGGTTAGTAGTTCAATTACCTGAAAGAAATAAGACCAAATATACAGGTGGTCTTCAATTTAAAGATAATCTTCAATTTACAACCACAAACGTGCCCAAATTGTGTTGCTAAATGAGACAGTTGTTCAGTGGGTTGCGCCACATTTTATGACCTTTCTTGCCACAGTTGTTCAGTGAATCACTGCAGTTGTTAAGTTAGTAACATGGTTGTTAAGTGAATCTGGCTTCCCCATTGACTTTGCTTGTCAGAAGATCAGAAAAGGGGATGATGTGACCATGGGATACTGTAACCATCATAAATAGGAGTCAGTTGCCAAGCCTCTGGATTTTGATCATGTGGACCATGGGGATGCTGCAATGGTTGGAAGTGTGAAAAATGGTCATAAGTCACTTTTTCAGTGCCGCTGTAATTTCAAACAGTCACTAAACGGATGGTTGTAAATTGAGGACGATCTATATAGGCACTGAGATGTAGAAGGGAGGCACTGGGGGAAAAGGCATGCAAAGTTTTATTTTTTTTTATTTTTATTTATGTACTTGATTTAAATCCTGCCTTTCTAATATCGGGATGAGAGATCCAGATTTTGGTAAACTTACAATTCCTACAGTGTCAGCCCAGCCAAAGAAGAAGGCAGTTAGAAACCTACAGATTCCCATCCCTGACCAAAAGCCAGCTTTATTTCACTTAAAGAAGTTCAATAAGAAAGGAGCAAGCTCAACATTTATACACTGTTGCATATCGGTTGGAATGAACTAGAATGCCTGATTGACAGGAGAGACTTGAGTCTTGCAAAGAAACATGGAGTAGAAAAATATATGTACCGGTATAGTGCAATATTTTGTTAAAAGATCCTTCTTGCCTATGTCAAATTTCACTTGGTTTCTCAAACTGCAGCACAAAGGCATCCTAATAACTCTTATTAATAATTCTTCACAATGTTGCCTACATCTCAGTGGTGAAATCCAAATTTTTTTACTACCGGTTCTGTGGGCATGGCTTGGTGGGCAGGTGTTGTGACTTGTCCTCCCTCCTCTCCTCAGCCGGGCCCCTTTCGTCTCCAACCAGGCCTGTTATCAGACTCCGAGTCTGATAATGAACGGCCTGTCATGCCTCCAGCCCCCGGCCCTGGCCCCATGCCCGGAGACGATTCCAGGAGTGAAAGGAGTAGCCCAATAAATCTCACTCATACAGCGTGTGTTCCTTTGGCTCAGCCGTCAGAGCAGGAAGCCAGACATGTATTGGAATTGCTCGGGCCTACTCCTTCTGACCCCTCCCTTTCCCAGACAGCAGATCCAGCTGAAGACAATTCAAAGTGGAAGGATCCTCGCTTCTGGAGATCTAAGAGGCGACGCCAGCAGAAGGAAGGTAGGGGCAGGCCTGGATAAATGCTGAGTCATGGAGCCACACCCCACAGCCTATATAAAGGACCTGCTTTTGACATTCCAACCTTAGTCAAGCAAAGTCTTATCGAGTTTGCTGATACCGGACCCTATCGCTGAAGTCACAACTTGGACTCCTGCCTGCCCTGATAAACCTCGAAGGAACTTGGCAAGCTGCAGAGGCTTCGTTGCCAGGTTTGTCACGGATTTCCTTGACTCGTTCGTCGGAGTGGGGGGTGGGACACGACAGCAGGGTGTGGCTTGATGGCCGTGGCTTGGTGGGTGTGGCAGGGGAAGGATACTGCAAAATCTCCATTCCCACCTCACTCTGGGACCAGCCAGAAGTGGTATTTGCCGGTTCTCCGAACTACTCAAAATTTCCTATACCGATTCTCCAGAACCTGTCAGAACCTGCTGGATTTCACCCCTGCTATATCTCCTCCCCAGCTTGCCCCAAAGGGAGCTTAGAATCATCTTTAGGGATTTTTTTTCTTCTCCCAATACATCTAGTTTTAATACAATCTAAGGAGCTTCCATGTTAATGTTGTGGTCAGGGTTGTCCCAAAGGCACCTTTTCAAAAGGCAACTGGACTTTTGAAAAGGAAAAACAAAGGTGAGTTGCCTTTTGAAAAGACACCTTTGGGACAACTACAGCCTGGATGACTGAGAATCTCCATAGGCATAGTCAGGGGCTAGGATCTGCCCAGCTTTTATTGGTGCCTGAGACAGCTGCAGTCATGTCCTTCCCATTCAGTCCCCATTCAGTTCAGTTAGGCTGGAAGAAAGTTCAGGCTTTGTATCCTCCATCTTCTCCCTCTCCTTCATACTGAAATACTGATCTTCCAAGAGTTAACACTGAATTTTGCTACTGTTGTTATTGTTGTTGTCTTTACCATGGGAATATTGATAATCCAGTGACATTTGCTGAATTATTTTGATTGGGAAGATTAAAAAATAAGAGAAAGCACATTATAGATGCACAGAGACAAATGTGTGATTGGGGGGGGTGGCACGAAAAATGCTCTGTGCATGATCCAGAGGTGAGTTTCAGCAGGTTCTGACCAGTTCTGGAGAACCAATAGCGGAAATTTTGAGTAATTTGGAGAACCGGTCAATACCACCTCTGACTGGCCCCGCCCCCATCTATTCTCTGCCTCTCGAGTCCCAGCTGATCAGGAGGAAATGGGGATTTTGCAGTAATCTTCCCCTGAAGTGGGAAGGGAATGGAGATTTTACAGTATCCTTTGCCTGCCGTGCCCACCAAGCCACGCCCACAGAACCAGTAGTAAAAAAAAAATGCAACCCACCATTGGCATGATCATAATAATTGAAGGAAGAACATGCCTTGAAGAGCGAGAAAGGAAAGTAAAATCCAGGAGCATAATACTTCGGAGAGCTATCATTTTAAGTGTCTCTTATTTGTATTTCAAGTCGGTTCTTCCAATCAATCAGAAAGTCTTTAGGAGGGAGGGATTTGTCTGATTTGAGTATATTGATCTTCTTTATCTATGCCAGGACCATCGATCTCCCAAAGATTGATCATCCTATGGAAAAAAATCATTCCTGCTGCCATCAAGAGGTCATCTGGATTTCTGCAACGTAGATCTTACGTAAGTAAGAAGCAAATATAGGATTATAGTCAAGAGTGGAGAAAAGGAAGAAGGCTATTTACTTCCAATCAGAAGAAACCAAATTCTCCTAAGGAATTCAGGTCCAATAAGAGGGAAGCAAAATGTCACTCTTATTAGGAAGAAGATAAGTGGCATCATTGACCAAAAAGACCTCCCTGCAGTCGACTGGTACTTTATGCCCAGTTTCAAATTATAGGTAATCATCGAATTATGACCACAATTGAGCCCAAAATGTATGTTGTTAAGTGAGAAATTTCTTAAGTGAGTTTTTCCCCATCTGACAACTTTCCTTGCCACGGGGGTTAAGCGAATCACTGCAGTTGTTAAATTAGTAACACAATTGTTAAGTGAATCTGGTTTCCCCATTGACTTTGCTTGTCAGAAGGTTGCAAAATGTGATCACATGACCCTGGGACACTGCAATGGTCATAAATGTGAGTCAGTTGTCAAGCACCCGGATGTAAATTCTGTGAATGCTTCAAAAATCATAAGTGCAAAAAATGGTCATAAATCACTTGTAACATTGTAATTTGGATTGGTCACTAAACAAAGTGTTGTAAATCAAGGACTAACTATATTTTCCATGCATTTCTAATACAGAAAGCTATCTTACATGCACACCCACTCACTCTCTTTCCCTCCACATTCTTCTTAACTTATTCCAAAACTGCAATTTAGCACAGAGTTCCCCAACCTTTCCGGGTTGGTGGCCCAGAGAGGGAGGAGAGAGGAAAGAGGGATCATTTTTTGGGAGGGGCAAGCACATGTGTGCGTGCAAGCATGCACATGAGTACCCACGAAATTTGTGGCAACGCTCACGCGAATGAGGCCGTGAGCACCTGTGACAAGGCTCGTGTGAATGGGGTCAGGAAAGAGGCTCATGCGCATGGGGTTGTGCACAGCCCCAAGGATAGTGATATAACTACAGGTAATCCTCAACTTATGACCACAATTGAGCCCAAAATTTCTGTTGTTAAGCGAGACATTTGTTAAGTGAGTCTCATCCCATTTTACGACTTTTCTTGCCACCATCGTTAAGCGAATCACTGCTGTTGATAACTTAGTCACCCTGATTGTTAAGTGAATCCAGCTTCCTCATCGACTTTGCTCACATGACCCTGCAACGGATCACATGACCTTTGGACAGCAAAGGTCATATATATGAACCAAGTGCCAAGCGTTTGAATTTTGATCACATGATCATGAGGATGCTGCAAAGGTCGTAACTGTGAAAAACAGTCATAAATCACATTTTTCAGTGCCGTTGTAACTTTGAATGGTCGCTAAATGAACTGTTTTAAGTCATGGACTACCTGTATAGCGGGGAAGCCCGATCATTCCAGGAAGAAGTATCTAGAGTCCACAAACCCTGGTCAACTACATGTTGTGGTGAATCTTTTCCCCACCACTTCATGTTCCTGTTTTGGGAGAGGGAAAATGCACTTAGTCTCTGCTCAGACTCCACAAATTAATCTGATTGGAACTATACTTTTATTGACATTCTTTGTATAGTTTCTTTGTATAGTTTCTCCAGGGTCATCTCTGTGACCCCCTGTTTGGTCTACCAGCTTTGGGCTGCAAAAACTCTTGTTTGCTCTCTCATTTTCCCGCTGAAGGAAAACAGTGCTCTGCTGTTTCGTTGCTGTTGAAATTATTCAACATTCCTTAGGCAGGGCAAACAGCTGCTTGAGAAGAGCAAAACTGAGAAAACAGAACAAGTGAGTGTAAAGAATAGAATAGAATAGAATAGAATAGAATAGAATAGAATAGAATAGAATAGAATAGAATAGAATAGAATAGAATAGAATAGAATTTTTTTATTGGCCAAGTGTGATTGGACACACAAGGAATTTTTCTTTAGTGCATATGTTCTCAGTGTACATAAAAGATACATTCATCAAGAATCATAAGGTATAACACTTAATGAGCAAATTAATTAATTAATTAATGAGCATAGGGAGCTGGTAATATCAAGAGTGTTCAGGTGATGCCATGTACAAAGAACAAAGCAGAGGAAGTTGTAGGATGAGCCCAGATTCATGAGAGGCAGAGAAACTTCACAAAGCGCAAAGCAAGATTTTTCAATCGCAAGCAATAGTGGGAATGAACAGAGACTTTGCTTAAGTCTGACAGGCTCGGCAGTACCATGTAGATGTTACTCAATGAATCAGGAGGGGCAGTCCTGCTCCTGCCAGCTCTTAGACTTAGTTACTAACCGTGTCTCAGCCACTGGAAGCTAAGTAATTTTTGTACTCTAGAACAGGAGGAGAGACATGGATTCTAATATCTTTTGATTTCCAGCACATTTTGCTTCTGGAAAAGTATTTGCCATTGTTGGAAGAAATATCCATCTGGTTCAGTTCCAATCAGGGAGAAAGACACTGGAAACATAGAGGCTGATTGGAAAGATGATTTAATGATGAAGTAGGACCACAAGCGGTCCTGGGTTCTGGTGCAACTGACCACATATAGTTGAGAGGTGGTGGGGTATAGCTTTTTGGGGCTTTGCACTTGAACTTCCTGTTCTTGTGCAATGGAGCTTGTATTCTGAAAGGGTGTTGAGCAGTTCCTATTATGGCTTAATGGCTTTGTCCTGGTTTGGATCTTGACTGAGGGCTAATCCTATCACTCTGCCTTTGTTCAGACTTTGCTGCAGGGAGTAATGGGTTACCAAATCTGCATTTCTACAAGCTGCCACAGCTCACTGTCTACTTGAGATAGGGAGCTGGGGCTCTGAGTTTCTGTCTCCCTTAAGGTTTTTTATTTCTCTTTTAGGGGAAATATTTTATCCTGCCTTTTTAAAATATCCTTCAAAATGTTTCATTTTTCTAGGGGGAGAGGTGGCTTCCAGGGGTGAAATCCAGCAGGTTCTACAGGTTCTGGAGAACCGGTAGTGAAAATTTTGAGTAGTTTGGAGAACCGGCAAATACCACCTCTGGCTGGTCCCAGGTTAGGAGGTGGAATGGAGATTTTGCAATATCCTTTCCCCAGGAGTGGGGAGGAAATGGGGATTTTGCAGTATCCTTCCCCTGGAGGCGGGTGGGAATGGAGATTATGCAATATCCTTCCCTTGGAGTGTGGTAGGAATGGAGATTTTGCAGTATCCTTCCCCTGCCATGCCCACCAAACCGCACCATACCCACCAAGCCGCTGCCCACAGAACCAGTAGTAAAAAAAATTTGGATTTCACTGCTGGTGGCTTCCCACATCACCAACCCTGACAGTCAGCTCTAATTCTCCAGTTTCCTGAAGATCTTGGTCCTCAAGAGGCATTAGCCCTTCTTTGTCATCAAAGGACTCTTTAGAAGCAGTACTGATATGGTACTGCAATTATACAGACCCTGTAACATGACCAAACCTTACATTGCCCAAAAACGAAAAATAAAAGTCATTTAATTAAATAGATTAAAATTCACAGAATCTGTAATTGGGATCATGGTGGACTGTTTTAACCAATATACTGGGATCACATATATCATGCATACATACATATACCTCCCTGTATATTTGTACTCAGAAGGGGCATGTGTGTGGCAATAGTGGGATTCAAATCCTGTTGCTACCAGTTTACTCGTGGGCGCATGTGTGCAGATACGTCCAGGTGGATGGGCAGAGCCTCCTCTTGCTGCCGTTACAGGTTCGCCCAGTCCGGGGCAAACCGGTAGCAACCCACTACTGGTGTGTGAATATGTGCATATGTGCATGCACAACTACTTTGCTTTGCTGGCATTTCCAGCAGAAATATTGTCTGTATGTGTAAAGACACCCAAAGAGTGACAGCCTTTAAAGCAGCCCATAACAGCATTCTGGAGGATGCAGCTGCTTTAAGACTTCACGGAGAGCGGTTTCATTCATACTAACAAGCTTTAAACAACTTCCCTTTCAGACGCACAACCTAACACACCCATATGTGCGCACACATACTTTAAAGGAATATTCAGTAATCTTTTAAGAGTGAGTGGTTAAGTTCAAGTGACAACCATAACAGAGAGGATTTAGAAGAATGGAAAGGAAGGGAAAGGGAAAAGCTATAAAACCAGTCTAAAATGTTGGTTTACGATGGAGCTAAACAGGTGATAGCAGCCAGTCAGAAAATCCGACACTAGATTTTAAGACTCAACTGTCACTGTGAAAGTATTTCGAGCACATAGCAAATTATAAAGTGCTAAATCATATTGTACTGACTTGAGAAAAATACAGTTTTAGAAGCATTTGTTTTTTCAAAAAAAATCCCAAACCTCCAAAGCAGTGATGAGAAGATGAATTAATGTTTTTCTCTGGTTTGGAAAAGAAGAAATATTTAAAGAATCAACTGTTGAAATCAGTCAACAATAAAGCTCCACCATGTATATAATTTTGTATTATATAATATATCAATTTTCTATCAATCACTAGCAAACTCATTGAAGCTACATTTAAAAAAATTAAGAGTTATCCCTGGAACAGTTTTAACTTGTTTAATCAGCTGCCATGTAGCACTGACTTTTATTAATTCAAGGGCCACTAACATTTAAATGTACAGTTCTTTTTGGATCATCTCATATTTTATCACCAAACTAAAAGTGCTCGGTTTCTGCTACTGCACTATTTTTTACTTGCTTAAGTCACAATGCATTCATGAAGTATGAATTTCCAGCCTGATGTACTTGATTGCCTATATACAGGTAGTCTTCGACTTATGACCACAATTGAGCCTAAAATTTCTGATGCTAAATGAGACATTTGTTAAGTGAGTTTTGCCCCATTTTATGACTTTTCTTGCCATGGTTGTTAAGTGAATCTATTAAGTCATTTTCATTTTTCTTTCAGAAAAATGCTGAATCCCAAAGCAAATTCATAGATTCATATTGTTGTTGCTCATCAAATTCTCTCTCCTTTCATAATGACATCTCTGCCTCCAATTGGTTTTCTACCAATGGAGAATGCCACTTTCTCAAACCCAGATGGACTTCATATTCCAAGAATATTACCAGCTCTTACAGGAATTGGGGGGTGTGTGCATAGGTTTGATTCTGACACAGATCAAAAGATATATAGATATATAGATATAGATATATGTATGTATGTATGTATGTATGTTTTCTGAGGTTTTTGCAGTGTTTGTATGTAGGTCTTTGGTTATTCGGGTTTTCTCCCGCATAAAATTGGAAGTGTCTTGGCGGTGTTTCGACGAAGTCTCATTCGTCATCTTCAGGCTGGCGTTTACTGCTTCGTGCTTCTAGGAGCAATATGTGATTGCAGCTGTTTCTTCCTTTTAACTGCTAGTGGGGGTTTGAACTGATTGGTTAGGAGCTTGGCCGTGTTCTGATTGGCTGGGGGTGTGTTCTGTTTGGGTGGATGGGCTTGGTTGTGCTCAGGTTAGTCTGAGTTGCAGGGGGATTTGAGTTGGTGAGCTGCATTGCTGTTGTTTGGTTTCATGTTCGTGGTTGTGCTACATCTTCATGGTGGGTGTCAGTCTGCTGCATGTATGGATTGGAGGGGTTTGAAATGTCTAATGATGCAGCTGTGGTCTGGCTTCTGGTCCGTGGTCGTGCTTCATCATTGGTGTGGGTTTGAGTTTGCTTTCTGCGTGGATGTGTGGTGGTGACATGCTGTGTGGCACTCGTGAGTGTGGGTCTTGCATCATTCTTCATGTTAGGGACTCGTTTGTCGATAAGGGCAGGTTTACAAATGGCTGGTAGGTGGGAGGTATCATCTCGTTTATTCATGCTATGTGGGCATTTTTCTAGCTCGATGGCTTCTCTGATTATTCTGTTGTTAAAGTGTTCAGTTTTGGCAATAGTTCCGGTATTTTTAAAGTCAATTTTATGTGCTGTGGCTTTAAAGTGTTGGACCAGGGAAGAAGTTGGTTCCTCTTTTCTGACTGAGTTCTTATGTTCTTCAATGCTTGCACTTATTCTTCTGTTGGTTTGTCCGATGTATGTGGTGCTGCATGTGGTGCATGGGATTTCATATACTCCTTGATTTTCTAACTCAATTTTGTCTTTGGGGTTTCTTAGGATGGTGGATATTTTTCAGTTTGTGCAGAATGCTGGCTTGATGTTGTGTTTGTGGAGGATCTTGCTGATTCTGTCTGTGGTGCCTTTTATATATGGGAGGAGGGCTTTGCCGTTTTCTTGTTCTCTGTCTGGGATTTTAGTGGGGGTTTCTTTATGGATTAGTTTGGTAATCTTATTTCTTTGGAATCCATTGGATGTTAGTACATTAGTGAGAGTGTGTAGTTCAGTTTTTAGGTGTTGTTCGTCAGCTAAGCGTTTTGTTCTGGAGATGAGTGTCTTGGCTACGGAGTTGATCTGTGCTGGGAAGTGGTGTGATATATATATATATGTAGGTCTTGGCATTTTTGGGTCTTTTCCCATGTAAGATTGAGAGTATCTTGGTGACATTTTGATGAGGTCTCACTCATCATGTTCAGGCTAGTGTCTTTGGCTTCATGCTTCTCAAGCAAAGAGTGGTTGGAGCTGTCGTCTCTCTATAAATACTGGTGGGGAGGTGGGGAGTGTTGCTGTGATCGGGTTGGTTGGCTCTGTGGTTGCATCTTGATTGGTAGATGGAGTGGGTGTTTGCAGATTGGTTGAGGTGGGGAGTGTTGCTGTGAGCGGGTTGGTTGGCTCTGTGGTTGCATCCTGATTGGTAGATGGAGTGGGTGTTTGCAGATTGGTTGGCTGTTTTTTAGCATCCTGTGTGGGTGTGGTCCTGGCCTTTTGCTCCTGAGCTTTGGTGTTGTGGCCTCTGAAGTTCTGTGATGTGATGTCTTGAGCAGATGGCTGTGATGCAGCATCCCGGGGCCCTGGTCAACAAACGAGTCCCAGCCATGAAAATTGACCCCGGACCCAGGACAACACACAACGCCACCACCAATCATCCTCACCAGATTCAAACCCAAACCCATCCCACAAACGAAACACAACCATCATCCAGAAGCCAGACTATGCTGACACCACTGGCTGCTACACCCCCTCCGATCCCCACACAAAGCAGGCTGACATAAACCAGGAACACATGACAGGACCTCGGACTCAGAGCCAAACCAGGGCCTGGGATGCTGCATCACAGCCATCTGCTCAAGACATCACATCAGAGAACTCCAGAGGCCACAACACCAAAGCTCAGGAACAAAAGACCAGGACCATACCCACATAGGATGCTACGAAACAGCCGACCAATCTGCAAACACCCACTCCATCTACCAATCAAGATGCAACCACAGAGCCAACCAACCCGCTCACAGCAACACTCCCCATCTCAACCAATCTGCAAACACCCACTCCATCTACCAATCAAAATGCAACCACAGAGCCAACCAGCCTGCTCACAGCAGCACTCCCCACCTCCCCACCAGCATTTATAGAGAGACGGCAGCTCCGACCACTCTTTGCTCAAGAAGCATGAAGCCGAAGATACCAACCTGAAGATGATGAGTGAGACCTCATCACGTCACCAAGATACTCTCAACCTTACACGGGAAAAGACCCGAAAATGCCAAGACCTACATATCTATACCCATGAAAACCTATGAATATATATATATATACATATGCACATACATACATACATACACACATGTACATATACATATTCATATTCATATACACATACATACATACATACATACTTACATACATGCACACACACACCCTGTTTCCCCTAAAACAAGATATCCCCTGATAATAAGCCCAATCGGGTATTGAGCGCATGCACTAAAACAAGCCCCCACTGAAAACATTTAAACACATGCGCAGCCTGTCTCCGCCATTTCCTCTAGTTTCCTCCATGTGCCCCAAAATAATAAGACCTCCCTGAAAATAAGGCCAAGTGTTTACTTCGGGTTCAAAAAAATATAAGACAGGGTCTTATTTTGGCGGAAACAGTGTGTGTGTGTGTGTGTGTGTGTGTGTGTGTGTGTGTGTGTGTGTACAGTATATGTATAAATAATTTTTTATGGAAGACATTTTTAACAAGTTTGCATAACCTGGATTTTTCATTCCATCTGTTGGAGTCACAGGCCCATACTCCTGGAAGGCACCAGATTTGGAAAGCTGTTTTATTTATACAGATTTGCTTATAGGGTCAAAACTTAAAGAACTTAGTGGAGCCACATATAAAGAGCTCAACAAAAATATTAGAAAACTAAATGGAAGGAAGGAAGGAAGGAAGGAAGGAAGGAAGGAAGGAAGGAAGGAAGGAAGGAAGGACTAAAGTTTCATAGAGCTGCAAGAATTCAAGAAAAACCTAGTTTACTGCAGTTTTAAGTTCTTTACATCAATTGAACCAGGAATGATTTGACTCAGCTGCTAAACATAGATAATGGTGGAGATAATTCTGAAGTAATACAAAGGCATCATGTGGAAGTATCTTCAACTTTTCTTCAATAGTGAAGGAAATAAAAAGTTATTCAAGTCTAATTGGTTAATACTGTCTATCAGGAAATCCTGGGACACTAGCTAGACTGGAAAGGGGGAAAAACGCAACTAAACTACCTGGATGTACCAAAATTTGTGATTATTCCACCCAGCAGACCATT
This sequence comes from Ahaetulla prasina, assembly GCF_028640845.1. Taxonomy (NCBI): domain Eukaryota; kingdom Metazoa; phylum Chordata; class Lepidosauria; order Squamata; family Colubridae; genus Ahaetulla; species Ahaetulla prasina. The sequence goes on along the minus strand of NC_080539.1, from coordinate 231,246,928 downwards.
TTAAAATTAGTTAGCTTTACCTCAGTGGATGATCAAGAAAAAGAAAACTCCTTATATATTTTATACCGAATTCTTTTGCTAGAGAGCATTCATAATGACAGACAGACAGGCACACAAAGACACTTTGTTCATATATGTAATTATATATGAACCATAACTGCACAGGTGTGATCATACACCGAACTGATTCCAACTGTTGGGATTAAATGCCCTCAGAAATGTAAAGTAGTCATTTTCAAAAGCCCATATTTTATTTCAGAATTTCTATTTATTTTCATCATTTCCAACATGTTGGTGCATGTTGGGATCAAAGCAAATTGGTCATTACAGGCTGATATGGGCTAGCTTCCTCCATTTCTGTCCTGATGAGTCTGCCATTCTGTCTTCCTACTGGGTTGGGGCCCTTCAGATGTATGCAGGAGTGATACTGTTGTGTCTGCGTCCCCCGAGCCAGCCCCCTGCCAGAAAGTGACTCGGAAAGTGAGGGGGAAGGGCCATCAGGACTTACCTCTGGAGCACCGGCTCCTCTGGCTCAGCTCCAGGAGCCAGAGGCAGGCCAGGTGGAGGAGATAACAAGGCCTCCATCCCCTGACTCTTCCCCCCCCCAGGCCACACCTCCAGACCTGGCTGATGGCAACCAGGCCTGGCTGATGGCAACCAGGCCTGGCTAGATCCCAGGTTTCGGAGATACAAGAGGCGGCTACAACAAAGGAAGAGGTGGGGCAGGCCTACAGAGTGCTGAGTCATGGAGCCACACCCCACAGAGTATAAAAGCAGCCCTGGCTGCTCTTCTGCTCCGTGACGAGCAAAAATTGAGCTGAACTATTTGACCCATGGAGAAGTGAGCTGAACTCTTTGACTCGTGGAGAATTGAGCTGAACATTCAGCCTGGATTGCTGACTTCCTGGTTGCCTGGCAACCCCAAGATAAGAGAGACTTTGGCAGGCAGCTGCAGATTCCCTGCCAGGACTGATAGCAGCCTTGAACTCAATTACTGGCTCATTTAGCCAGCTCGCATGGCTGAGGCCGGGAGGGGACAGAACAGATACAGTTATATTTTGTATCCTCCCAGTCGTCTAGCAACTGGTTGGGATGGTGTCAGAGACAAAAGGAAGCAACAGCAAAAAAATGTATCTTATGATTTATGATTGTATCACATGATTTATGGTTTATCGCCTTATTGTTTGTATGTACACTGAGAGCTTATGTACCAGACGTAAATTCCTTGTGTGTCCAGTCACACTTGGCCAATAAAGGTCTGTTCTGTTCTGTTCTATTCTATTCTATTCTATTCTACTCTACTCTACTCTATTCTATTCTATTCTATTCTATTCTATTCTATTCTATTCTATTCTATTCTATTCTATTCTATTCTATTATTTGTCATCAGGACAGTACTATTTCGTAGTGACTGAAACCAAGCACAATAGAGATAGAATCTAGATTGACAAGGAGGGGGCAGACAGAATGTCATCCTGATAGAGTTTTCTATTGACTGAAGGATAGATGGATATAGAAGATAGAAGATAGAAGATGTCTATTGTCTGATGTGGTAGGAAACATCAATCCGACAGGGTTAATTCCCTTCAGCATTCCCTTTATTTTCACTTCCTCAGTTAAGACTACCCTATTGGTCAGTGTCAGATTTGGGTCAACTGATTTTGTGAGCTTTCTTTTGCATTCCGAGAGAGAACATTGTTAGCAAGGCATGTTGAGACATTCCTGGAAGGACTATACAGTACATGGAAAAATTTGTCTCCTATCAGATGGTAAGATAATTGCACTTTTCCGTTATTACTACAAGGCTTGGACTGGGATCTGACAAGGTAAAAATAGAACCAGCTGTACTGCTTTAAAGAGAAAAAAAATGACCCCCAGTACAGAGCTCTTGTAACTACATATTCTAACCTAGAAGAGATTTTTTAAATGGTTGAGCTAAATTACAAATCCCTAAGATTTATGGTGGAACTGCTGACAGATCTTAAAATATAGTGACACCAGCAGCAGACTCCAGAGTAATAAAGTGGCATTTAAGTCTTCTTTGTGAAGACTTTGATTTCTAAAAAGGTCACATTTGAATAAAACTCTGGCCTCTTCCAGGTAAACTTTATTAGGGTATTATCTTTACTGAAATCATGGAATTTCACTTCATTCTGCTGTGTGGTGAAGTAGCAAGCCACCCTCTAAAATCAAGAGCCTCGTTTGTCTCATTTTTCATCCATCCCATGTTGTTAACTGCACCTAAAGGTAAATCCATGACTTGTGACTTCATGTCTCATAAATCTAAGCTAGCAGATGATTGAGACATAGACAATTACAAACAGCAACCTAGAGAAGCATGCTTGGCTGATGTCCAGCCCCTTGGCTTTCAGAATATCTCTATAAGGGTGCTTAAATAAGTTCCCATATAGCACAGGGCCCTTCCTTCTTTCCCACTAAGACAAACAAATTTAGAAGGCTCAAAAGATGCAGATCAGGAAGGGTGTGGGGTGGGAGAAAGGAGGTAAGAGAAACTGTGCAGCTGCTGAAGCAGACATTTAACAACAGGTTAAAATATAAGCACTTTGCTGGCATATGTCATCTTGAACTTTTATCACAACACCCACATCAAAACCAAAAAAATAAATAATGCTTTACGTATAAAGATGATGAAAGAAGCATAGCCTTCATCCTTTTTCAACTCCCACTTGTGCTTACTTGAGCAGCCAATAAATCAAGAGAGAAATACAGAACAGGGAGATCTGTAAGACCGTGGAATATATAATTGACTCTACTTGTACAGGAGGAGTGTCAGCTACCTAAATGATGTCAACCTTAGTGCAGATGGTCAGCTTGGGACCTGCAGTTTGCATGCACTTCCAAACTTTTGAAGAGCCTGCCATCAGACTGTAGCAGTAAATTCTTTAATTGGGTGATATAAGATTCTTTTCCTTTTTTTGGAATTGCTTAGTTCAACATTTTGAAAAGCAAAATGGATGTTAAGTCTACTCAGATGTTAAGTCTATGCAGATCTGCTAAATCCCTATCTGCTCAGTTTTAACATGCCTGTTGTATTTATCATCCCAATGCGAAATGAAACAAGTATCCACTCTCCACGGATGTCCCTTCAGCTGTCAGGGTTTCAAGTAATAGACCCATAGCAAGCAAAACTCCAAGGCAGGTAGATTCCTTAAAGTATAGCTTCATTGGATATATCATATTGGCACAGATCTGGTGAAAACCAACTCTGAAGGTTCCCGCAGGTTTTACCTAATTAAAAGTAAAAGTTTTATTACTTTGTCAAAACAATCAGTAACATGGTCCAATCACGGCTCTGCCTGGTTGCCTGGTGAAATCACTCCTCCTTCCTCTGACCAGGTGTGAGAATGTTCTTGGTTCCCAAGAAAAGTATTTTATTTGGTTACAAAGTCCCAACTATCTCAAATCCCCCCTCCCTATACCTCAGCTCCAAAGTGGCAACACTGAAGCTCCAAGATGGCTTCGGTCAGGTCAGCTTCAGAGTTGACACCTGCATTCTCCAGAGGCTAAACATACATTCTTAAGCTGGAACGCTACTCACACACCCAAGGCCCAAAGATGCATGGATACAATGGCACTCTTAGTTCTAGAGCAAGGGGTTCCAACCTTGGCAACTTTAAGACTTGTGGACGTCAACTCCCAGAATTCCTCAGCCGGTAAAGCCAGCTGAGGAATTCTGGGAGTTGAAGTCCACAAGTCTTAAAGTTGGAGACCCCTGTTGTAGAGTATCATGAGCGGTCCATGGATGCCTCCTCATAATTTCAAAACCACTGCTTTTGTCAGATCAACAGAGAGGTGCAAAAATTTATATTTTTTCCCCAGCTGTTTTAAGTCACAAAAACAGCATGCCAAGTCTTCCATAAATACTCCTTGGTATTTGTCCTCCCTGAAATGAGATAAGCGGTTTCAGAAACAATGACTGAAAATGCTAGAGGTGTTTGTCGACGATATGAAATGTTATGCACTCATCTGCCCTATCCTTCTCCCCATACTACAGTGGACTCCACATTTACTTCTTCAGATCCTTGCAAAATAATTCCACAAAGGCCTAGGAAGCTGTCGTATCGCAAACTGCTAGCCAATCAGTGCTTAGGCAAGTCTGGCCTGAAAACGTGAAGAATCGGGGTCCCTATCCTGAAGACAAATTACAGCAGCCTTGCCAAGCAAATAACAACAAGGAAAGCATTGTTAGTTTAACAGAAACTGTTAAGATAGCAGAGAGAGAGAAGGGTGGGGGGAGCATAAGAACCTCTTTGTTTGATAAAAGCAACCATCCATCTGGATAAGTCTCCTGTCTCCACTAGTGGCCAGTAGCAAAAGCCTGGAAAAGAGCCAAGGGAAATAATTGAATATGCACTTCTCCTTGTCATTCACTCTGTGTTGATGTAGGCTACCTCATTCCTTGTCATTTAATCAGGAGCTTACATCATCCAAAATTACGTTTCAGTAGAGCATGCAGCAAGTGCACTCTGTCAAGGAGGTTTGCAGGGCGAGCACATTCGTTTAGCTTTAATAACACAAAATAAACCCAGACACACACCCACACGAAGAGAGACAGCGGCAGCAAAATTATGACCCCCTTAACCTCACCTCAGGATCATTTGATTGGACGCCAGGGACAAAAGCAGAGAAATTTCCCTTTGAAGAAAGAAGCCAAAAATGTAAGGACAAAAGATAGATGAGAAAAAAAGAATACGTCCCTGCGTACTTCTTCCATAAGGAGGTCATCTTTTTTATTTTAGAATGACTTCATCCTATTAATTCAGTCTGAGAGATAAGTTGCCCAATCGAATGACAATGAAGACCAGAAAGGCAGATGGCTGGAGAGTAAGGATCCCAGTAAAGTGAAGTGATTCCTTTCCCAGTAAAGTGAAGTGATTATTTTTTACAATAAAACAGTACAATGGGATTCGGACTCCCCGATCACCATGAGGGTTTATGGTTTCAGCATGAGATTGTCCTAAGAGATAGCATCTGGTCAGTTGTGCAAGTAAATAGCAGCTAATTTGAGGAAGGAAATGAATCAATAGGAGATGTAACCTGAACAACCTGTAATTATATCTCATTCATATCGTCGTCGTCGTCGTCATCATCATCATCAAGCTGAAGAACCAGTCCAGTAAGCATTCAAGAGCTCCACTGCTGAAGTGATGCAAATGACAAGAGGGAGATGAATGTTTCTCACCTATTTGACATCTGAAGGTGAACATCAAGCAGCTTTGATATTTCCCCAGGGCTCTCAGAGCATGAAGTCATCCAGCCACATTTTCACTGAGATAGCACTATAAAGCTTCTCCACCTGTTCCTAAAGGGAGACAAGTCATGCCTTTGAAGATAGATCCTCAAGGGAATGGTGAGTGCTGATTTCTATACTTGTTCAAAGTTTCCTGAATCCTGAAGGTGACCATTTCTTCATGCTTTCTTCTGCCACACCAGCACAATTGCTTACTTGATGTTTGCCCGATTCTAGATTGTCGCTCCCTTGACAAGAAAGGGATCGTGCATTCTGCTTGAAAGTGAACTACAGTGATCTCCTATTCCAACTCCAATTGCAGGGATTTCCCCAACAAATAAACAAAGAAGGACCTTAATATGATATTGAAGAGCAGTTTTCATCATTCCTCAGTATTACAGCAGTCAGCCAGCTAGGGCTCATGGGAATTAAGCATAGAGCTGCTGTGGCGCAGTGGTTAGAATAGAATAGAATAGAATAGAATAGAATAGAATAGAATAGAATAGAATAGAATAGAATAGAATAGAATTTTTTATTGGCCAAGTGTGACTGGACACACAAGGAATTTTTCTTGGTGCATATGCTCTCAGTGTACATAAAAGAAAAGATACATTCATCAAGGTACAACATTTACAACACAAATGATGGTCAATATATCAATATAAATCATAAGGATTGCCAGCAACAAAGTTACAGTCATACAGTCATAAGTTGAAAGAGATTGGTGATGGGAACTATGAGAAGATTAATAGTAGTGCAGATTCAGTAAATAGTCTGACAGTGTTGAGGGAATTAATTGTTTAGCAGAGTGATGGCCTTCGGGAAAAAACTGTTCTTGTGTCTAGTTGTTCTGGTGTGCAGTGCTCTATAGCGTCGTTTTGAGGGGTAGTAGTTGAAACAGTTTATGTCCAGGATGTGAGGGATCTGTAAATATTTTCACGGCCCTCTTCTTGATTCGTGCAGTATACAGGTCCTCAATGGAAGGCAGGTTGGTAGCAATTATTTTTTCTGCAGTTCTAATTATCCTCTGAAGTCTGTGTCTTTCTTGTTGGGTTGCAGAACCGAACCAGAGAGTTATAGAGGTGCAAATGACAGACTCAATAATTTCTCTGTAGAATTGAATCAGCAGCTCCTTGGGCAGTTTGAGCTTACTGAGTTGGCGCAGAAAGAACATTCTTTGTTGTCCTTTTTTGATGATGTTTTTGATGTTAGCTGTCCATTTTAGATCTTGCGATATGATAGAACTAGCAGGCTACTTCTGCTGATCACCGGCTGCCAGAAGTTCAGCAGATCAAATTTCACCATGCTCAAGGTTGACTCAGCCTTCCATTCTTCTGAGGTGGGTAAAATGAGGACCCAGATTGTTGGGGGCAATAGGCTGACTCTGTAACCGCTTAGAGAGGGCTGTAAAGCACTGAGAAGTGGTATATAAGTCTAAGTGCTATTGCTTTTGCTCCAATAATATCTGGAGGTCCTGATATTTTCTCTTGGCCTAGCCAAACCATTTCTGTTGATATAACTTTAGTAGACATATAACTAACCGCATCTCAGCTAGATGCAGTGGTGGGATTCAGCCGGTTCTGTCTGGTTCGGGAGGCCCCGCCTACCCTCCCGGAAGTAATGCCGTCCTATTTAGCCACATTTTGGAGGCCATGCGCATGTGTGGAAGGCGCACGAGAGAGCAAAAAGCATGAGCAGAAGGCCAAGCATGTGTGGAAGGTGGTGTGTGCACACGCTTACATTTGCAAACCAATATGGAAGGTAAGTGAATCCCACCTCTGGCTAGATGGCCCAATATAAGCAAGGGCTGTACAGAATGCTGTTTTCTATGCAGATGGTGCACATACTACGTATGGTCTTGGTCTTTTTCAGGGGTGAAATGCTACCAGATCGGACCGGATTGGGCGCGTAGGTAGCGGAGATTGGGGCTGGTTCAGAGAATTGGTAGCAATCTTTGGCTGGCCACGCCCCCGAACCAATCTGTGGCTTGCAGCCACGTGTGAAGGCAGGCAAGCAGAAGGTCACGTGAAAGGCAGAAACTGAGGAAAGCATGGCAGGGCGGCAGGGAGAGGATCTATAAGGTAAGCCAATGTTGGCAGTGGGGGGGGGAGGGAGACCCACTGTGTTCAGACCTAGCAAGGCTCGCTTGCTTTTGGGTGTGGCGCGCTCAGCTTTTGCGCTTGGCTTCTGCGGGGCCTTTGGCTGACTGCCGCCCACTTGCCTTCCCCCCCCCCCCCGCATCCAGCCCATGATGGAGAACATGCCGCTTCTGGGACGGCCCCCCCACCTTCGGGTTCCTGAAGGGCAGGGTGTGCTCTGCCGCTGCTGCCGCCGTTGGCACCATGGCCGCACAGGAAAACTCCCTAGCACAGCACAGTTCCGGGATGGCAGGAGAGCCCAGGCAAGCTAAGCCGCCGCCACCGCTGCTGCCAGGATCATCCACATGGGAAAACTCCCTGGCACAGCGCAGTTCTGGGATGTTGGGGGAGCCCAGGCAAGCTCTGCCACTGCCGCCGCTGCTGCCAGGATCATCCACATGGCAAAACTCCCCAGTGCAGCACAGTTCCAGGATGGTGTGGGAGCCCAGGCAAGCTCTGTTGCTGCCGTCGCTGCCATTGTTGCTGCTGCCAGGAGCGTCCCGGCAGGAAAACTCCCTAGGAAGGGCTCTGTTTATGTGCCCAGACCAGGTTGTGTGTGTGTGTTTGTGTGTGAGAGAGAGAGTGAGAGACAGAAAGAAAGAGGAAGAAAGAGGAAGGGAGAGAGAGAGACAAGAGAAAGAAAGAAAGAAAGAAAGAAAGAAAGAAAGAAAGAAAGAAAGAAAGAAAGAAAGAAAGAAAGAAAGAAAGAAAGCTTATGACCACAATTGTGCCCCAAATTTTGGTTGCTAAGCAAGTTTCACCAAATTTTACAAGTTGGCCACACCTACCCTGTCACATGACCAGCAAGCCACGCCCACCAAGCCACACCCACAGAACCCGTAGCAAAAAAAAATAGATTTCACCCCTGGTCTTTTTGGACTGTGTTCTCATTTTGGTTTAGCATTATGCATGAACTCAACTGCTGTGACTTTTAAAACAGGCTGATGGATTAAGATGTGTGAATCTAACAACCGTGGCTTCTTCAACAAACCTCGGCTAAGGCTACTGTGAATCCAGTAACCTAATGAGTTATGTTCATATGACCTAGTAAGCAACTCTGACTAGATACTAAATTATACCTACTGCCTATCTTAATCTTGTTCTGGTTAGCTCTTTAATCAAAATATGTAAATTCCAGCTAGGACTAACTGGAAATGTATAATCATTATAGGTCTGGATAACACATTTAACATATAAGTCTCAAACCTACATTAAAATGCAGCAGGGATGCTGGTACTTCATGGATTTATATCAGTCAGGTAGACTGGTCTACTGGATTGTACAAACACAACTCTCTTTTCCTGATTAGCATATTTAAAAAATAGAGGAAAATCATTAGGACGTCACAATAGGGTCAAAAGAACTATTAGAACTAAAAGAACTATCTCTGAAGTAATAGGTTTGTGACTTGGGAGATCCACCTAGATTTGTAGGTGATGCTGGAACATCAGATGGAAGTCATGGCTTTGCCTGGAGCATCAGTTGCAGTTTTACTTGAGAGGGTCTGCCTACAGCAGCGGTTCTCAACCTGTGGGTCACAACCCCATTGGGGGTCGAATGACAATTTGCCAGGGGTCGCCTAAGACCATCGGAAATATGGAAAGTATACTTGCGAGTTGAAGAATCGCACTCCAATGGTTGACTCCACAAGCCAGCTGCAGGCTCTTCAAATCGCTACCTGAATTCGGCTTCAGGCGCGATCAATTAAAAAAGAGAGAAATCTTTGCTCTGATGTCTCCCTCTCAAGCCAGCTGTAATCACTCCCAATCGCTAACCTAATCTGGCTTCAGGCGTGATAAACTTAATAGGGGAGGAGTCTCCGCTTTAATGCCTCCGTCCTCAAGGCAATCGCAAGCAGTTCAGATCGCTAGCCAATACGGCTTCAGGCGCGATAAATTCAAAAAAACAGTTTGCTGCTTTTTTTCCCCTTCTGCAGCTGCTGAGGTGCACTGAGATCGGTTAGGGTCGCCACATCGTGGGGAATTGTATTAAAGGGGTCACAGCACTATAAAGTTTGAGAACCACTGGCCTACAGTGACCCAAGCCCACGTCACCACTTAATTAGACTATTGCAATGCACTCTACATGGCATAACAATTAACCTTGTGCTTCAGTTAGCGCAAAATGCAAAGGACTAGGTGCTCACAAATGTGGAATGCAGCACACATTGCAGCTGTTTTACAGACCCTTTGTTGGCTTCCTATTTGCTTCCAGGTGCAAGCTGAATTGCTGGTTATAACATTTAAAGCACCTGATTATCTGCACATCTGCCACAAGAGTCATGCCAGGAGAAGCAGCTGCTTGTTCATGTTTTCTGGGAGGAGGGGGTAGATAAACCAGCTTGGATGCACTGTTATTTTTCAGTGAGGTCCCTCTGGAATGACCTCCTGGTTGAGATTCATCTGCCTCCAAGATTTGTTTTTTTCTGCTGGAAGAATCTGAAAATAAGAGTTTTTCTGGAGAGCTGTAGGAGTTCTTATTGTATTGGGTTTTCTTTATCTTATTTCTATGGTTTGCCGTTTTATTGTGTTTCCTTATTTTGTGAGCTACTAAGAATCTTGTGATTCTGTAGCAGCATACAAATTTGATAAATAAATCAGCAAGCAAACTGACTTTAATCAGTTGGCAGCAAGTTTTGAGTGGATTCCTACATTTGAAATTTTCTATGAAGTAGAGAATAGCCCGAACATTTCAGAGACAAGAGTAGAGATATTCCTATATGACTGTCAATTTTGACCCTAAAATCTCTTGTAGAAGATTGGACTTTAGCTAACTCATGAGCTGTTTAACCATGGTTTACCGAAGGCTAAAAATGATAGAGTAGTTGATACAAAATACTAACCTCAACTCAAATAAGCCATACTGTATTTTAACCCAATGGTGCTTTTTTTCAGGAGGCAATTGGACTTTCTGGGTTTTCTTTGAAGACGTTTTGCTTCTCATCCAAGAAGCTTCTTCAGCTTGAAATGTCTTCAAAGAAAAACCAGAAAGTCCAGTTGTCTCTTGAAAAGAAAAACACACTTTTGGGACAACCATGACCTGGATGACTGAGAATCTCCATGGATGCTATATTTTAGTTTGTTGTCAAAGCCAGCTAGTACAATAATCTCGTCTAATGTAACATACTCAAAGCTTTTTTTAAAAAAATATTTCATTAATCTATCCCATTCCTTCCATGTCGCTATCAGTAGACAGAACTTCATTCTTAATCTATTCCTAGCCGCTCCTTCCAGCATGTCCTTTAAAGGAACATTATCTTCATGTGTGGTAAATGCTGTAATGGTCTCCTTGCTCTCACAACAAGGGCTGAGTTTCTAATTATGTTAAATCCAATCCAATAGCTTGATTGTGGTTTAACCGGTGTGAGTCCAATCAGTATAATCAAACCTTGACTGATAATTTACAGTCAGTTACAGTTTGTTCAATAACCTTGTGTGTTTGAATTGGACTTTAGGACATTGTATGAACCTGAGCAGTTTGTAGCTTATTCTGGAAGGAAATAAGGTTTTTTTAAAAACTCTTCTGCTTTGATATTCTATTAATAAGAGCCATGGTGCTCCAGTAGTTAGAATGCAGTGCTGTAGGCTACTTCTGCAGGCTGCCTGCAATCTGGCAGCTTGAATCTCACCAGGCTCAAGGTTGACCCATCCCTCCATCCTTCCAAAGTGGGTAAAATGAGGACCCAGATTGTTGGGCACAATATGATGACTCTGTAAACCATTTAGAGAGAGCTGTAAAGCCATCTCATCACCATTGGGTGATGAGAAATAGGGCTACTATATCAGGGTTCCAAACATCTTGGTGACCATTAGATGGCAATATCAAATCCGTTTGATGCCATCTAGTGAAAAATGCAGGTTGGAGGGGGAATTCCCCCCTCATGGAGAACCTCTTTTATTTCATTGATACCAAAAGAGGAACAAGATTGTTCTAAACCTGGGAACTATAGGCCAATATCACTTTTAAATAATGATTATAAGATTTTTGTTAAAATAATAGCTAATAGATTAATGTTGATTTTGCAGCGAAGAATTCATAATGATCAATCTGGATTTATAAAAGGGAGACAGATGAGGAATAATGTTAGGCAGACTGTTAATTTACTGGAGTATTTAGAAAAGAAAATTTTTATTCCAGCAGCATTTATTTTTCTCGATGCAGAGAAAGCTTTTGATCGATTGCATTGGGATTTTTTGTTTAAATTAATAGAAAAGATGCAATTTGGAGATGGTTTTACAAGAATAATTAGGGCAATTTATGGAGAGCAAACAGCACAGATTATAATCAATGGTAGCTTAACAGAACCTTTTAAGATTGCGAAAGGAACAAGAGAGGGATGTCCTTTATCACCATTATTGTTTAACTCTAGAACCATTATTGGATAAAATACAAGAAGTAAAGGAGATAGAGGGAATTAAAGTTAGACACCATGAATATAAGCTGAGAGCTTTTGCAGATGACCTGGTGATTACTTTAACAAACCCTATAAATTCTAGTAAATCATTGTTGGAAATAATTGATCAATATGGGAAGGTTTCAGGGTTTAAAGTAAATCAGAAAAAGACAAAAGTGATAATAAAAAATATGGTCAGACAACAGAAAGAAAAACTAGAGGAAATAACAGGATTTGAAATTGTAAAGAAGGTTAAATACTTCTATATTACATCGTCAAATGTGAAATTGTATAAGAATAATTATGAGGTTTTATGGCAAAAAGTTCAGAAGGAGTTGATTGTTTGGAAAAAAATTGCAATTATCTTTGCTGGGGAGAATAGCTGCTATTAAAATGAATGTTTTACCTAGATTTTTATTCCTCTTTCAGATGATACCAATAATTAAGAAAGATAAGAATCTTGAGGAATGGCAAAAGGGAATTAACAAATTTATATGGGAAGATAAAAAAGCTAGGGTTAAAATGAAAATAATTCTAGATTCTCGGGAAAGGGGAGGTTTAACAATGCCCAATTTTAAATTATACTATGAAGCAGCTGCTCTCTCTGCAATAAGTGATTGGTTTAATTTAACGGAGGAAAGAATTTTGAATATAGAAGGTTATGACTTGCTATATGGATGGCATGCATATTTAATTTATGACAAAAAAGTGGATAAGGCCTTTAAAAATCATGTGTTAAGGACTGCTCTTCTGCGTGTTTGGAAAAAATACTCATATAAACTAAATTATAAGGTTCCTATATGGGCAAGTCCTAGACATACAATAGAGAATATAAATATAGAACAGAATCAGGAAATGATTACATATAAAGATCTTTTGTATACTGAAAGAGGTAATTTGCAATTAAAATCTCTGCACGTACTAAAAGAAGAAGGGAAAAATTATACTTGGTTTCAATATGAGCAACTATGTGCTAGATGGAAGGAAGATCAGAAAATTGGTATAGAGCAGAACGAGGGAAATTTGGTAAAGCAAATTAGAAATCAGTCTCAGGAGCATATAAAGAGATTGTATAATGTGTTACTTGAAATAGATTCTGAAAGGGACTTGGTAAAGGACTGTATGATAAAGTGGGCACAAAATTTTCAGGAGCCAATATTATTGGAAACTTGGGAAAAAATTTGGGTTAGAAATGTTAAATTCATGCAGGCACAGAATCTGAGGGAAAACTTTTATAAAATGTTTTATAGATGGCATTTAGATCCTAAGGAATTATCGTGTATGTATCCAGATATGCAAGCAAAATGTTGGAGATGTAATTGTGATGACGCTACATATTTTCACATTTGGTGGACTTGTAAGGATATAAAGGCCTTTTGGATAAAAATTTGGTGGATTTTACAAAATGTTTTGAAAAAGAAGATAAAGTTCCTGCCGCAATTTTTTCTGTTGGGAATTATTACGGACTGTACAGTAATTGAGACTAAATTGATTTTAAATCTAATAACAGCAGCAAGATTACTAATAGGACAATACTGGAAGAAAAAAGAAGTACCTACAATAGAAGAATGGATATTGAAAGTTGCCAATTTGGCTGAGATGGCGAAGATATCAGCCTTTTTGAAAGACAATACGCAAGAAAGATACTTAAAGGAATGGAAAAAATGGATTGACTATATTCAAAGTAGATATCAGACTAAGAGTTATCAGACTGTTTTTGAATGATTATGATGTATTATTTTTGATTGTTTTCGGGGGAAGTTAGGAATTGATGATTGTAGGGGTATAATTAAGTTGGGACGAAAATTTTGTAGCATACGTTTGTTTTATTTTTAACTATACCTTGTGCTCGTTCCGGGAAGTCGGGGGGGGAGGGGGGTTGTGAAGGGAGGGGGAAAGGGAAATTTTCTGTAAAACTTTTTGAATTAAAAAAAAATGCAGGTAAAGCATTTTGACCTAATGCCTAAAGTTATGTTTCAGATACTTATTCCAAGGCAGTTGGTTGACAAAAGGTTAAAAATCTGTACATGTTGGGAGACGACTTCCGGTATCCAGCGGCAACGGACGTCTGGAAGGTTTCTCCTGCCTCCAGCGCCCGAATCCGGCCGCCGCCGAGGCCCTCAGGGGCCAGGTGTTCCGAAAAGGACACCTGCCGACGGACACTCGCCAGGGTCTCCCAGCCGATATACAGGACTGTGGGGACCGATGCTGGCGCGTCCTAGGCTTGGCGGGGTTCGGAGGCCACAGGCGCCATTATTTTGGTCGTCGCCTGGGCCGCTGTGCCCGGTGACACCGGGGCATTGGATTTATAACTGCAGCAGCCTGGTGGTGAACAGGGAACGGAGAAGAATTGAGGAGGAGAAGGGAAGGGAATATCGGTTAACGTGAGTGGAGTGCTCCGGAGTGCGGGGGGGTTTTTTCTCCCCTGCGGTTGGAAGGAGCACGAGTTATTCTGGAGAGAGGAGAACTTAAAATAAGAAGATTACCGGTTTTGTGGAGCTCTGGAGAGAAGAGGTGATGGAGAAATTTAGGAGGGAAGGTTTGAGGCCCCCCCTCCTTCTGGGGAACAGTGGTGGCGTCCAGCTTCCGCCTTCACTATGAGAATTTTGATGACATCACTTCCCTTCGGCTTCCTGGTTGACTAACTGTACTCTGGACTCGTTGCTCCTGTGAGTGCCCCCTGGTGGATCCGGAGGAAATTACAAGGATACTGTGCTTGCCTGAGGATTTTGAATACTTTTTTTTTCAAATGGCAAAAGGTCAGAGACCAACTGCTGGAGAGATGGAGAGAATTCTGGAAAAGTTATCCAATATGGACAAGAAATTGGATGATTTGCAAAGAGGCCAAACGGAAATAAGAGCAGAAATTGTGACTATCCAAAAGGATTTAAAGGATACTCAACAAGTCTCAGCAGAAAACAAGCAGAAAGTGGAAGGTCTGAGGGTGATATGCGGGCAGTGCAGAAAAGAGAGGAGACGACAGGCAATGCTGTGCTTGGACTACAGATGGATAAAATGTCTTATTTCCTTAGGTTTCAAAATTTGGAAGAAGTGGACCAAGAAGATTTGAGAGATGTTGTGACTAAATTGTTGGGAGAATTTCTTGGAGAGGTGTTGATTTCATGAATTGGGATGTGGATCGAGTTTATAGAGTTAATTCAATATGCACGCACGCATGCAGTTCCTAGAGAGGTTCATGTCAAATTTGTGAGAAGAGAGACGAGAGATGAAATTCTTAGAAAACATAGGAGTGGGGCACTGATTTACAGGGGCAGGAGATAGCCATTCTGAGGCAGATTCCCAGACAGGTACGTGAAAAAGAAAGAAATATTATTTTTGTCAAGCAAATTGTACCAGAAGGAGTGGGCTTCAGATGGCTGATGCCAGAGGATTGATGATTTTCCGGGAGGGCATTACGAAAAAATCAGTACAATTGTGGAGGCTACGGCCTATGTGGAGGAACACAAAGCCTTCCTGGAATCAGATGATCCAGGAATTGAAGAAGGAGGTTATAGATCATGGGGCTGAGCGGCTGCCGCTGTTGCGGCCCTGGAGTTGGGTCAGGCTGAACCCAGAGTTCTGAGATCCAAAACTAGGAAGTGATAAAGATATTTGGGATTGTGTTGGTTTTCCTTATTCTCTTTTGTACGATATTCTGATTATTCTTGACTCTTCTTTATTACGTATTTAAAATTTGCAAACTTAGCTACTTCGTGTCACCTGCTTGCCTTATGGCTGTTGTATGTGTTAAAAAATTTGAGTAAAATTCTTATTTTAGATAAGAAAAATGAAAATTTACCATACCTGATATGTATTTGTATAAACCTTTTTTGACTAATAAAAACTTTTTGAATAAAAAAAAAAAAAAAAATCTGTACATGTTATAGGGAACCTTTTCCAGAAAGCAAAATCTCCTGAAGCAGATATTCACCAAGATTTCCTGTTACAAATACTCCAGGAATGTGTCATTAAAACAGATGTCTTGATTATCTTCCTTTGTTATCCTGTTTTACAGTTCCTGACCAGAGGAAACATCATGAAGATAATATTTAAATGTACATACATACACATACAGACCGAGAACCAAAAATGTTACTCTTTTTCAGAAGTTCCCATTAATTCTTTGGAATGTTTCATTTGGGAGGCTTTCATGAGAACTATTCAGTGATAACAGTGAGCAAAACAGGCAAGGGATAACCACGCTTTTCCTTTGATTTTTTTTTCTTGCTCTTTTTCTCCCTTAATATATTTGCACCAGCCTTTGGTTGTAAGTAACATCGTTAATTATAGAAATTGGCACAAGTCAGATTTCTAAAAACCTATACTTGTAACAGTACAGATTGATGGATCTGCATCTTGAGTGAAATCTTCCATGTTTGGCATATCAGAGAAGGCAAAATGGTCAAAGCTAAATTCACACAGTGTGCTACATTTTAATCGTAGATGCTTCGTTTGGTTCTGCCAAGGTGAGGTGTGTAAATCAAGCCACTACCTAGCATCTCTTATTGTTATATCTCTATTGGACCACTATATTTTGTTCAACAGACCATAGCTTGA
This sequence comes from Ahaetulla prasina, assembly GCF_028640845.1. Classification (NCBI taxonomy): domain Eukaryota; kingdom Metazoa; phylum Chordata; class Lepidosauria; order Squamata; family Colubridae; genus Ahaetulla; species Ahaetulla prasina. Next base: position 231,230,589 of record NC_080539.1, on the reverse strand, counting down.
ACACGAAGTATAAACCCTGAGTCAAAGTATTGTTTCCTTTTCCGCAAACCAGGAGTGGGCTTCATGAGAGGACCTCAATGAACCTCCTTTTAAATCCCAAGTATCTTAAATTTATTAAGGTGATTAAATCCCTAGTATCCTGTGGGTGGGTGTTTGATGTCCATCTATACAGCAAGAATGGAATCTTGAAGTTCATTGTGACATCTTGGCAATTCCACACAAAAGAGTGAGCTAGCTAGAGCAATCCTGCTTGATGGCTCTAGCTTGGCTCATCCTGCAATCTGGCCCTTCCTTATAATATTGTGTTTCCCCAAAATAAGACCCAACCAGAAAATAAGCCCTAGCATGGTTTTTCAGGATGCTCATAATATAAGCCCCAGTTAAGATCGTCAGTCAGATGGATGCATTTAGTACCGTATCCCCCCCCCCAAAAAAATAAGACCTAACAGGAAAATAAGTATCTTTTGGAGCAAAAATTCATATAACATCCAGTCTTATTTTTGGAGAAACATGGTAGAAAGTCTAATGTCATTACTGGATACAGACAATGCCACAATTCCAAAGTCTAAATGCAAGTTTTGGCTTGGAGGAGAGATGGTATCACTAGATTTACAGTTCACACAAAGCCATGATTTGTTTAAGTATGATTTACTGAGCAAAGCAGGGGTGTCTGGGTTTCCACCAAACAAACTACATTATTGTTTAACACAGAGGTTCCCAATCTTTTTCGCCCACGGCTCCCCCGGAAATCCGACCTGCAACTGCGCATGCGCACCAGAGCCCCAGAAATGGCGCATCAGCGCCAGACCCAGCGGGCGCAGATATTCCGCGGCGCCCCCATGACGATAGCGCGGCTCCCTGGGGAGCCGCGGCTCACACTTTGGGAATCACTGGTTTAACATTATGTGTGATTTCAACCTAAAGCCTTCAAAAATAGAGGGTTGTAGGCAGCACACTTGCTAAACCAGTGGTTCTCAACCTTTATAGTGCTGCAACCCCTTTAATACAATTCCCCACGATGTGGCGACCCCCAACCGTAAAATTATTTTCGTTTTGAATTTATCGCGCCTGAAGCCATATTGGCTAGCGATCTGAACTGCTTGCGATTGCCTTGAGGACGGAGGCATTAAAGCGGAGACTCCTCCCCTATTAAGTTTATTGCGCCTGAAGCCAGATTAGGTTAGCGATTGGGAGTGATTGCAGCTGGCTTGAGAGGGAGACATCAAAGCAAAGATTTCTCTCTTTTTTAATTGATCGCGCCTGAAGCCGAATTCAGGTAGCGATTTGAAGAGCCTGCAGCTGGCTTGTGGTGTCAACCATTGGAGCGCGATTCTTCAACTCGCAAGTATACTTCCTATATTTTGAATAGTCTTAGGCGACCCCTGGCAAATTGTCATTCGACCCCCAATGGGGTCCCAACCCACAGGTTGAGAACCGCTGTGCTAAACCATTCTGATAGACCTCTTTGATCATATTTGGCCAGTACTGGGTGTCATCATCCAGTCTGCTAAACAACATTAAATGGGAACTGACAGGCATTAATAGGTGGTTCATCTGAGCCTGGGAATATGGGTTCCATTTGAAAGATACATGTTGTTGGTTAGATTCAGTGGTAGGCTTTAAAGTAAATAAAGACAAATTATTGCACTTGTTCAACCTGGACAAGACATTACTTTTTGTTTATGGTGATAAATTAAGCACTGAGGGCAGTGAATACTGGAATAATGAGAATAGAAATGAAGACGATTTTGGGTTTTTTGGAGGGGGGGTTGGTTTTTGAATGAGCTGGCTACAGATATGGCTTTACCCATGAAATTGGTCAATAGCATTGATTATATTTGAGAAAACATTTGCTATATGTGGAGTCTGCTATTCTAAGATTGGTCAGAATTGGAACAAAATCCAAAAGTATCTCCCTGTCTGTGTGTTGAGGCTGGATTTTTTTTAATGATTTCGTATCTGAATTCAACTTTGCATGAATTTTCTATAATCATAGAGGTAATACGAGCATGCACTGAGTATCAGCAAATACTTAAATATAAATAGGAAAATAGAATGGATGTGCTTTAAGCATAACTTTAAATTGTTCCTCTGCCTGAGAAGATCCCATACATTTTGGGGCAACAGGCATAACCTCAGATTTCTCAAGCATACAGTCTCTCTTTCTTACACACCACAGATGAGTTGTTCAGTTTTGCTGTTTTCTGGCATCAAAAGTCTGACTCACTGACTCCTTTAAGTGCAGCCAGGTCAATGGTCTAACTCACTAGCGGTATTTAGCCACCATCTCAGACATTTTAATGTATCTATTGGATTTTCTTTTTATTAGCCTTAGCTAAAATACACAGCAACATCACAAGATCAAATGAAATCCCCTATTTCAAACTTTGCACCCAAAAGAGGGTGGGGGGAAAGTCAATAGAATTGTATATCCGTTGAACAAAATACAAATGTCTATGGAGATTCTCAGTCATTCAGGTCATAGTAGTCCCAAAGGTGCTTTTTTCAAAAGGCAAGTAAGAGTTTCTTTGGTTTTCCTTGAAGATATTTTGCTTCTTCATTTCTCAATTGCCTCTGGTGGCTCAGACTGTTAAGACAGTCTGTTATTAACACAGCTGCTTGCAATTACTGCAGGTTCAAGTCCCACCAGGCCCAAGGTTGACTCAGCCTTCCATCCTTTATAAGGTAGGTAAAATGAGGACCCAGATTGTTGGGGGGCAATAAGTTGATTTTGTATATAATATACAAATGGATGAAGACTATTGCTTAACACTGTGTAAGCCGCCCTGAATTTTCGGAGAAGGGCGGGATATAAATGCAAATTAAAAAAAATTGAAGAAGCTTCTTGAATGAGAAGCGAAATGTCTTCAAGGAAAAACAGAGAAACTCTATTTGCATTTTGAAATAAGCATCTTTGGGACAACAAAACACAAGTCTTCCTGCAACAAGAGAGTTGAGAACCACTGCAAAATTAGGTACTGACATCAGCAGTGTGAGTAGCTTGTGAGATCTCTCGGTGCGGGCTGAATGCAGCCAGAAAATCCCAGCATGTCACAATAATGAGATTTTAAAGTGCAGAGCAAGACTGTCATGTCATTAAAAAAAGTGCAATTTTTATGATTATATTTTTGACCTTCTCTTCTTTCAAAGAACTTTGATTGGTAATTGTAATTCTCAAATTTAAACTGCCTTTTAAATCTTGCCACACTCATGTGGGAAACCAATAAAAGTGGTCCGGCATCATCAATACACTGTTCGTTTCATAAAAAGTTTTATTTTTACAATCATATCAAATAATTCATCCAATGTACAGTTATATACAATTAGTCGGGCTTGCCCAGTCACCACCCCCCTTGTTAACACTCTTCCCTCTTCTACCTTCTTTTACTTTCCAAACCTTCCTCTCCTTCTCTTATCTACATCCACTCCTCCCTCCACCCTACACCTTCCTTCTCCCTCTTCTATCCCTCTTCCTTCCTCTTCTCCTCTTTCCTACCTCCTACTCTCTCCTCTTTTCTCCCTCCCCACCGTTCTAAAATGGTAACTGGGCAGACTCGACCCTACATTAATTATATTTATACATCTTCAATAATCCCTGTACATTAACCATCACTCCATCTCTACCAAACCCGCCCAATTCCCTCCCCTTACCCCCACCCCCACCCTGACTTCCCAGAACAAAATGCAGGGTATCAAAACTAACAATCATAATCCAAAATAATTCCTAAATTATAATCTCTAGTCACACCACACTTAGTCACACTCTCAATTCCCCTCTCCTTCAGAAATATATCTAATACAAAATATTTCCTAAATTTACTCATATGCTATTCGATATTTTTTTATCTGATACTTATTTTGAATATAATCAATCCACATTTTCCATTCTAAAATATATTTTTCTAGTGTATAGTCTTTCAAGTAAGCGGAGATTTTTGCCATCTCTGCCAGATTTGATACTTTGAGTGTCCATTCTTCAATTGTAGGTAATTCTTCTTTCTTCCAATACTGAGCAATCAAAAGTCTTGCGGCTGTTATTAAGTTCAAAATCAATTTAGTCTCTATAGCTGTACAGTCCATAATTATTCCTAGTAGAAAGAACTGCGGTGTAAACTTAATCTTCTTTTTCAAAATATTCTGCATAATCCACCATACTTTAATCCAAAATGCTTTAACTTTTTTACAAGTCCACCATATATGGTAATAAGTAGCATCTTCACAATCGCATCTCCAACATTTAGCCTGTACATTAGGATACATACAAGACAACTTTTTGGGGTCTAAATGCCATCTATAAAACATCTTATAAAAATTTTCTCTCATATTTTGCGCTTGTGTAAATTTAACATTCCTCACCCAAATTCTTTCCCAAGTTTCCAACATTATTGGTTGCTGAAAATTTTGTGCCCACTTAATCATACAATCCTTAACCAGTTCAGTCTCTGAGTCTATTTCTACTAATACATTATACAACCTCTTAATATGCTGTTGACCTTGATCTCTCATTTGTTTTAACAGATTATCCTCAGTTTGCTTAACACCTATTTTTTGATCTAATTTCCATCTAGCTTGTAATTGTCCATATTGGAACCATGTATAATTTTTCCCTTCTTCCCCCATCTTTTCTCTGGATTTTAATTGTAATTCCCCCTTTTCCATACAAAGAAGTTCTTTATAGGTAACTACCTCCATCTTTTGATATATATTTATATTTTCTATCATGTGTCTCGGGATTGCCCATATTGGAATCTTTCCATCTAATTTATATTGATATTTCCTCCAAACCCTCAATAATGCATCAATACACTGTTGAAGGGGGCATTTTTCCCCCAGCTTTTTAAAATATGGATAATATATGGACTACCAGAAGCCCTTGACTGATCTCTGTCTAAGGAATCCCAAACTTTTCAGCCACAATTTATGAGAGGGAAATAATTTTAATCTTGCCTGCCCCCATGTTGTTAATATTGTAAGAACCAGTTTGTATCACTTGTAAGGCCATTGGTATTTATTGCTTGTTCAAGAAACCATAATTTAAAAATGCTGGTTAGATGTAACATTTGGTTACTGCAGTAGGATTGTTCAGTTTAGCGTAGTACACTCTGTGAATCTAACAGCTCCAGTTCATCAACAATAATACGGCTCAGCATTAAATTAGTGTTAAATAATGGTACAAAAGTTTATTTAACTAAGATTAAAATAAACTATGGGTTGGGTACATTGTGCAAATGGAGACTTGTATGTTCTATCCTTCTCTGACACTGACTACTTATGGATCCATTAAAATAGGGGTGTCAAACTGGCAGCCAACAATCCAGAGGCGTCATGTGCAGACCATACTCACCCCAGCTCCGTGAAGGGAAAAAAATCACAAAACGTCACGTGACGGCAACCTGACACTGCTAGTTTGACACCTGTGCATTATAGGGTCCATGAATAGCAATGTAACACCTCCATCCCCAAAGATTAGCCTAGTCCTATTTTCAAAGACTGATAATCTGTCTGGAACCTGGTGTCATCTCTACTGTTCTGAAATGATTTGCTCTTCTGATAATCAACTAGCATCTCTTATTTCTCCCCTGCTTTTTCTGTTCCACGTCCCTGCACATATTTCACTAATATCTCTTAACGTTTTCACCACTGAAAATAGCCCTAGTCTAAGGTAAAGGTAAAGGTTCCCCTTGCACGTATGTGTTAGTCGTTCCCGATTCTAAGAGGCGGTACTCATCTCTGTTTCAAAGCCGAAGAGCCAGCGCTGTCCAAAGACGTCTCCGTGGTCATGTGACCAGCATGACCACAGATTTACCTTCCCACCAAAGGTGGTACCTATTTTTCTCCTTGCATTTTTTATGTGCTTTCGAACTGCTAGTTTGGCAGAAGCTGGGACAAGTAACGGGAGCTCACCCCGTTAAGCGGCACTAGGGATTCAAACCACTGAACTGCCAACCTTTCGATTAACAAGCTCAGTGTCTTAGCCACTGAGCCACCGTGTCCCTTACCAGCCATAGTCTAATTGTATTCAAATTTGAGCCCCAATTTTTTTCTGTATTTCATCCGTTGCTCTTCAAATGAGCAAATCATTGAGTTTCTCTTTACACATATTATTTTTCCTCATTTTAATTATTCAGGGAATGTTAAATACTTTTGAAATTTATGAGGAAAGTCTGCTTGGCAAAGACAGTATACACCAAGGTTGGATTATGGCCAATGTCCTATAGGAAAATACATGGATTATGCAAAATTCATTCTATCGTATTATTGCTGTTATTAACATAATCATCCCTCGGGCAAGAAATGTACTTTGCTTGAAAAAGAGTTAAGAATACCCTTAATTCCCAGGGAACCTTGTGTCAGATATCCATCTGGGGCGGAAGAATACTTAACGGTCTAGAATTACTATTTCTTCAGTGTTTCAATAATCTTTAAAAGAGACACATCTGTAGGAAGCCTAATAAAAAGTAGGTTATGCAGGATTTGTTGCTGGTAACTATAAAGTTGTATCATCTCAAACCAGACTATAGCATAAGATCTTTTAGCATTCACATAGCGTGTATCCTGTATGCATAGGGGATACTAATACTGTATGCTAATCAGAATGGAGCCATTTTTAAACTAGGTATATGTTCTCATTGACGGTAATCTTAAAGTCCCTGCAAGGATCTCTCTTTCTCTCCAAGTGGGTGGAAAGGGGAAGATTTTCCCAGGGGCCCTAAAAATTAAGCACACCTTACCAATAAAGAGTTTACATATATCTTAGATTAACATAAATGACTTGGATGAGGGGATAGATGGGGAACTCATCAAATTTGCAGATGACACCAAGCTGGCAGGAATAGCCAACACTCACTCTCTTTCTCCCCCCTCTCTCTCCCCTCTCTCTCCCACTCATTCTCTCTCAGTCTCTCTCTCATCTCTTTCTCTCCCCCCCCCCCACTCTTTCTCTCTCATTCTCTCTCTCTTTCTGATTTTGATTTTCCGCGCATCCCTTTCAGAGCCAGGCGGCTTCAAGCAAGAGCTGCGAAGAGAGCAGCCCCCCGAGCGACATCTCTAAGGAGGCGGGCAAGCCAGGCGGCGGAGTGCCCTTTGAGTTTTCCCTCTGTCTGAGTAAGCAGCCCAGAGACTCCAGGAGGAAGAGAAGGAGGCAGGCAGAAGCGGGAGGGGAGGCGAGCCGGGAAGGACCGCTGCCTGCTGCGCCAACCTCGCAAAATTGAGATGGGGGGTCGATACTTAATGCAAGACATCCCCCTTCGGCCCCACTTCCACACTTCTTCCAAGAAGGCGATGCTCTCATTCTCTCTCATTCTCTTTCTCTGTTTCTCATTCTCTCCCCCCCCTTTCTCTCTCTCTCTTTCTCTCTCTCTTTCTCATTCCCCCTCTTTCTTTCTCTCTCCCCATTCTTTCTCTCTCTCATCTCTCTTCCCCCTTTCTTTCTCTCTCTCATCTCTCTCCCCCTTTCTTTCTCTCTCTCTCTCCCACTCTTTTTCATTCCCTCTCTCTCTCTCTCTCTCTCTCTCTCTCTCTTTCTCTTTCTCTCTGTCATCTCATGGGCCAGTCAGTGTCTTGGGGCTGAAAGGAAGTCAAGCGTCTCCCTGAGAGACCGAGGTGCAGGAGCACTAACAAAGGCCAGAAGAAACAGCCACGAGATCCAGCTCCTGCTCTGGAATATGGAGCGAATCTCCATTCCCACCTTCCCTTGCCAGGTGAGGAGTGACTGGGAAGGGAGAGTGAGGGGCGGGAACAGCCACTGGTGGGTTCAGCTGACAGGAAGCTACAGCAGGGGGAAGAAACAGCCCAGGGTTCCCACTACCCATTGCTTCAGTCCGCCTGCACTGCCACACCCCCTTGCACCATTACCTCATTCCAGCCGGCGACGGCTGTGCTGCAAAGTTACAAATTGCCCGAACCTCCCTCAACAGCGGAGATTTACAGCCCCACCATGAGCTGCCTGGCCAGTCCCATCTTCCAGAGCTCTAGTCACAGCACTGGCCATTTCAGCTCCTCCACCCAGGTGTGCCACGTACCACCAACATTTTCTCACAGACCACCAGTGTCTGCAGACCACCGGTTGGTGACCACTGTTCTAGTCCAACCCCCTGCTTAGGCAGGAAACCCTACACCACTTCAGACAAATGGTTATCCAACATCTTCTTAAAAACTTCCAGTGTTGGAGAATTCACAACCTCTGGAGGCAAGTTGTTCCACTGATTAATTGTTCTAACTAGACAGAATCCATTCATTGGCTATGTTGACTGGGCTGGTAGGAGTTATAGGTTTCCACTCCTGTCATCACATGGTACAAAGCTAGGGTGTATTACATTCCTTCATCAGCGAAGGAAAGCATCAATACTTCCCCTCACTTCCTTTGCGAGAGCAGAATTCACTTTTTCTGTAGTCTGTGCCAGTGATTTCGACATCTTATTTCATAACTATGTGGCTTTCTATTGTGATGAGAGTTTCTGTTATGTCTGGAAGCATTCATTTGTGATCAGTGTCTCCTGGACTAAGTCCCATCCCTTCAATGGTCTCCTTCAAAGACTGATTAAATCTGGATCCAATGCACTGTGCATATGTTTAATTACATCCTTTTATAAACTATTGTCTTTCCACTCTTGTGAAAGTTGTTAAGACTCGAGTATGACTGTACCAGACTATAAGGGGTCATGAGGGGGAAGGGGGGCAAAGGTGTAACCAGGAAAGGATCAAAACATAGAAACAGAACCATGAGAAGAACAATGCCAGGCTAGATAGTTGAATTGGGAAAAGTCAAAGCTAGAGTAAGGTCTCTAACTGTCTCACAGAAATTAAATGAACATAAATTATAAAAGCAAGAAATCAGGAAGAATCTATAGTTTGTAAGGAAGAGAGCTGTGACATCACACACACACACACACACACACACAAATGAAACAAATCAGGAGTCGTCTGGTTTCTCCAGATTTTCGGTGGAACCAGACTGGCAGACTCCTTCTGCTGTTTTGCTACCACAGTCTAACATCGCTCTCCTCCGACAAATCACAAAAGGGTCTTGCAGAGAAGATACTGTCCTATGGAGTGACATAACTTCCCACAACCATCACTGATTGCACAATGTTGCCAATGGCAGTGTGCAGTTGAGACTTTATGCAATGCTGTTTGTCCTTGAATGAGGAAATGTCATTTCAGCACAGCAAATACCACTTTAGAAATGGTAAACGTGGTACTGCCTCGTGCCTTAAGACCACTGTTTGTGTTCCCAATAGAAGGAACTCTGGCTGAGCTTCTCAGCTCTTGGACTCCTGTAATAACTTGCTGGCCCAGTTAGAAAAAAAAATATCCCCATGTTGAATTATAGGTAAGCTATAATTGAGGGATTGAGCTTCAATTGAGAGATTGAAACACAGGAGAAATTCACCGCCATGACAAACGGGAAGCTTCGCTATCTATGCATTTGTTGATACTTTTTCAGAATTTGTTTGCTGAAATTTTTCAGAATTATCAATACTCAAACTACTTCTATGTTGTTTTGAAAAACAATGGACAAATATTCAGAAGCATGTTCAGAAGCAGATGGAGGGTAAGAAATGAGGAACAATAGCATGTTTTTTTCCTGGAAGTGGGGGATGAGAGGCTAATGAGAAGCAGAGGGGTCAGGACAAGATAGTCAGTTAGTAGGTAACTTGAAAAGAAAGCAAACATTGATTAACAGTTTTCTGTGCTATTCAGCCATTGGCCAAAAGGGGGAGGCACCAATTGACTCAGTTCTTTACAAGCTGTAGAACAAGAATATGATTATATCATAGCTCCTTCCTTCCTTCCTTCCTTCCCTCCTTCCCTCTCTCCCTCCTTCCTTCCTCTCTGCCCATCTCATATACATGACTCTGGGTGTCTAATAGTTAGAAACAGAATAAAAAGAAAGTAAAAACAGCCATTTTTTTAAAAAAAACATTAATAACATAAAATAGCATAGCATCGGAGAACATTCACTTAATTAGCTATATTATTAAATAGCTCCACTGAATAATCAAGACAATCCAGATTGTTTAAAATGGAGAATGATTGGAAAAGCCAGTTGCCTGAAGCACCCCAAATATTTTGTTTAACAAACTGGCAGTCAGAGTAATTCTTCAGATGGGGTACAATCCATCCCAGAGTGCTTAGATTGAAATATGAGGAATCTATACAGAAGCATAGCATTGCTTGGGTCTGAATGTTGCTACGGTTCTCAGCAATCTAGCATTAGCTTGCATGGCCAATGTTAGTATATTCTGGACATTGTAATTCGTGATACAGTGTATATATAAACCAGTGGTGAAATTCAAATTTTTTACTACTGGTTCTGTGGGTGTGGCTTGGTGGGCATGGCTTAGTGGGTATGACAAGGGAAGGAGACTGCAATTCCCACCCCACTCCAGGGCAAGAATACTGCAAAAATCTCCATTCCTACCCCACTCCAGGGGAAGGATATTGCAAAATCTCCATTCCCACCCCACTCTGGGACCAGCCAGAGATGGTATTTGCTGGTTCTCCAAACTACTCAAAATTTCTACTACCAGTTCTCCAAAACCTGTCAGAACCTGCTGGATTTCACCCCTGGTATAAACAAGTGGGCTATCATAACAGGGGGCCAACACGATATCTAGCAAGTGAAATTCAAAGCAAATGAGGAAATCATATCCAATGTATAGAAAACTGGTATAGCTTTCAAGGATAATTTCACTTTGGCCTAAAAGGATGCTTGCTGCTCAACCCATTTCTGGGACCTTCTGTATTCTGCATTCTAGGCAACTTTTTGTCCTTCTCCCTTCCCTGATGGGAAATGACTTTCGTCACCTTACTGCAGACCTCACTTCTATGTTAGAAATAAAGAAAATCCACCACTGTCAGCAGACTCTGCTCCACTCCAATACTGACCTTGCTGAGTGTACAATAAAGGGGCAAGACAGATGGGCCTGTATCTCCTGACCTTTCAACAAAGAGGTTCTCCTAACTGAGAGAATTAAAAAAAAAAAAAACAGCTTCAAATCTTCCAACAGGCCTTCCCAACTTTTGGGAGGAGATGCTTTAGCAAACCAGAGAGGCCACATTGATTCTTGTCACATTTGAACAGAGGGCAAGAGCTACACAAAAAGGATTTGTAGTGGGAACAAGAGTCTTGAACATAACAAAGCGTTTGTTTTCAAGAACTTCAAGAAACAACTTTATTTTGGGCATGTGTATTTTTCATAAAAGGGCTTGATATTCTAAAACAGCAAATATGCTATTTAGATGTCCCAACCAATTATACTTTCTGCTTCCCCCCCACCCACCCCATTTACCACAACCATCTTTTATTGTCCAGTACCTGAACTTCACAAAATGTCCTTGGTTTACTATTTAGATGTAAATTGGGACTGCTTTTTAAAAGATTTGCAATTGTGCACACAGATACTGTGTTCGGTTCTACAATCCACTCCTGAGACCACTTCTGGGTCTCAGTACACTTCTAAATAGGAGATGGCTGCATCTTTGAAGGACATACATTCTATTACAATGTTCATCTTTCACACCCACTTCCATCCTTCAAGAAATAACAAAGGCTGTAACAATACAGTCTGAGCTGTTATAGCCAATGGTAGGCCATCCTTTGCTTTCCCAGTTTATTAAATAAGGCATAACTGATGGCTCATACAATAGCAAAAGCCAAACCACATCACGACTTTGTGGCGTGTGAGAATGTAGAGGATCTGTGATTCTTTCAGTGTCTTCAGCCTGCTTTAATTTACAAGGACCCATCACATGTCATTCCTTGCTATTTGGAAGGGGCTGGAAGGGGACAGATGCATTTGGGGAAGAAGGCACGGGACAGGCTTCTGCTGAGGCATCATCTGAGGATCAAAAGTCAAGATGGCAGCCATGGCTGCACAATTGACGGTCTGTCCTTTTTCTTCACGGATCCATGTACAAATAGGGAAAAGCTTTCTGTGCATAGCGGTGACTACCTTCTTGACTTTTTTTGACCCAGAAGGAGCCTGGCTTTTGCTACTGGTTATTAAAGAAACACAACAGTGGCAAGCAGGGAAAGATTGTGACGGTTTCTGAAAATGAGAGAAAGGATGCTTTAGCAGAAAGCATTTTTGCAAGAATAGGAATATTACCCTACCTCTATTTTTCAGTTGTAAAATGGCGGAGGTTTTAAAAGAAAAGGTCTGGCTCAGATTAACTACATATTGGCTGTATTTGCGTGAAATAGGGATTTTCTTTGTTTGGTATCTTCAAGTCAGGTTTTTGAGTTCTGGTGACTTCCTGAATAAGTCCCTGCAGTTTACTTGGCAAGATTTCAGAAATGGTTTGCCATTGCCTCCTTTCTAGGGCTGGGAGAGAGTAACTGGACCAAGACCACCCAGCTGGCTTTGTGCCTAAGATTGTCTTCCACCAAAACTGGCTCTCTTCCGCCAACTTTACTATGTTTTTAAAATACCTATAATTCTGGCTCCCTACCATGCTTAACTGAACCATGATAGACTTAATCCACTTTTCTGTGCCTGTACAATATGCTGAATCATAAACCAATCCCATGTCCTGGGTTCACATAATATACATAATATGTTAAAGTGTGGCTGGCTTCCATGTGTCATGCAAACGCAGGTGTTAAGTAGTTAGTGCAATTTTGGGAATGAAATTGATCTTGACGTCCAATTGAAGTACAAAAGTCATGTTTGCATTCGGTTATCAAACCTGGGCTCCTAAAATCCAAATGACCTGTGGATCATTTGTGTCAAAATGGAAACAAGTCCATTTTGCACTTCTCCATCACACCTATGATTGAAGCTGAAGACAGAGCTTATCCACTGATGATTTGATAGTGGTTTACTGAACCAAGGCTTATTAACTAAATCATTATTAATGGCTTAGTACAACATAATGAATTCAAGCCAAAATATCATACAATGGCTATAATCATATTAACTCAGTCTTAAGCTCCATGAGGTCCAGATGTTTACACTTTCATTCATATGGATCACTGGGTTCAACGATATCAGATTTTGCTGCTGGAAAACCTAGGCAACCTGTCTCTACTATTATTAGTTTTCATTTATATTTGTTGCCATCAGGCCTGTAAAAATTGATTCCTTCCACCATAACAGCTAATTTAACTTTGTTGTTCCATGAACAAATAGCCTCTTTCCATTCTCATTGGTTTCCTTATGTTGGATTTTAGAGCTTTTATACCATGTAATCTGTTGTGCTCATTGTTGCCACTAAAGAATAATAATAGAATTATGACATGTATTCGAATAACATGTTCAGTCTAATTACTTTTCTTCCCCTGACACTTGCTGATGTATCAAATGATCCAGATTAATCCTCTCTGTATAGATAATGTATCCTGTCAACCCAAACTGCAGAACTGATATTTTAATTCAGAGACTCCATTTCAGCGGCTCACAAGCAAAAAAATTATTTTCAGCTCCCATTTTCCAGCTTTTATGTAAGATATGAATCCTATAAGAAATAAAACACTGAGTAAAATCCTTGCATACTGAGGATGTATATACCTACTTCAATCTTTAAATGATTTAAAATCCAATAATCTTCTAACAGGATTAGCTGGACAAGGTACTGAAACATTTACAATTCCTCAATGATATGACTCCTGGCTGATCTGTTTCTTCATAAAAGAATGTCATCTTGGATAAGAATGCTCATTTCTAACTGTAGAACTGTATTTCTGTACTGCAGGAACTGACTTCTGGTGATCTGGATATTAGACAAGAAGATGTGCATTTTCATTTCTGCTTAGTAATTATTACTTGGGGATCCTGAATGGTGATCGGAAGCCCTGAATGTAAGCCAGTGAATGGTCTACAGCAGGGGTGTCAAACTCGATTTCATTGAGGGCCACATCAGGGTTGGGTTTGACCTCGGGAGAGCTGAGGTGGGTGTGGCCAGCTCGATGTCACTCATGTCGAGGGCGCCCTGTGGTGGCCCAAGCGCTCTGACAGCAAAAACAGGCTCCCAAACTCCATTTTCAGCTGCAGTGGCCTCCTGCAATCTTCTGCTAGTGAAAACAGAGCTCGGGAGGGCCAGGTCTAAGAACCCTGCAGATCCGGGGCACAGGCCTTGAGTTTGACAACCCTGGTCTACAAGGATAACCAATATAGGAAGTTCAGTGTATCCCAGGCTTGACTTAGACTAAAATAGAGATCAGCAGGTTTATAGAGTTAGATAGGAATTAAGAACCAATGTAGTTTGTTGGCTGTGGTTGAGTATATATTATGAATAAAGTTGTTATCATTGAGCCTAAAGTATAAATCCAGCGTTTCACCTGGTTCATATATTGCACTAAACCATGATTTGTTTATGTATATCGTTAAAAAAAACACAATCTGCTGTGTCTCCACAATACATTTAAAACCATTGTGAGAAGATTCATGCATTCCGTCTGTGTTTTTTTCTGGCAAGCTTTACTAAGTCTTGTTTGCTAAGTATCCATTTTTAATCTATCAAATGTGATGAAGTATGATCACGGCACAAGGTTAAGAATGGCTGAAAACCAATTCAAAGTTGAAAGATTAAAGATTCAGCGTTCAGACTTTCTGTTTTCCAACTTCTGCTGAAAAATACGCTTAATTCGTTGATGCTTCCTGGTTTACTTTGGTAATTTTTTCACTGTTGGTTAATAACCTTGAAAAGCAACAAAGAGTTATGAACAAAACAGGAGGCTTCAAGAAAAGTCAAGATGGCAGGCATAATTTTGCAATCAAAGCTCTACCTCATTTTTCACACAGAGAGAAGATCTGGTTATAGTAATATTTCCAAGCACTGCTCCATCCTACAAGGATTCTTGGGCAGGTTCCTTTTAATACCCCTGTAAAGGTAAAGGTTTTTCCTGTCACATTGTATCTGATTATGGGGCAGTGATCATTCTCCATTTCCTAACCAAGGGAGACAGCATTGTCCAAAGACAATTCCATAGTCATGTGGCCAACATGATTATATGCTGAGGTGCATGGAAAGCTGTAACCTTCCCACCAAAGCGGTACCTATTTATCTACTCACGTTTGCAGGCTTTCAAACTCTTAGTTGGGCAGGAGCTAGGACAAGTGTCAGGAGCTCATCCAATTATACAGTGCTCAGGTCTTGAACCCAGGCTGTCAGTGTCTGCATTTCCTTCATTGGATGAGGAGAGCACATATTTCTCCTTCTATCCTGGCCACTTTTTACAGAGACATGATTGAGAGTGTTTTAATAAACTGCATAACTGTTTGGTTTGGTGGCAGCAGTGCCTCAGATAGAAAGTCCATTCAGAGAGTAGTAAGGACAGCCAAGAAGAGTATAGGAAGCTCACTTCCTGTCATTCAAGATACTGCTTATACTGTAAGAGCTATGTGCTTAGAGCTCAAAGCATTATTAGAGACTCCACATACCTACTTTACCATTTGTTTCTGTTGCTCCCCTCTGGAAGGTTTCTAAGTATTTCTAGCAGGACTACCTGATTCTCTAACAGCTTTGTTCCCTATGCCATCTGTCTGGTAAACTTGCAAGATTCCTTTTTCTCACCATGTACCTGTATACATCTGAACTAGATTATGTTATTTCTCTGTGTCATATATGTGGGTATATACATATTTTTTATTTATTTATTTAATCAGGTTTATGTAGTGTATATTGGAAGTGGTGACCCTTTGAAAGCTGTATGCAATGAAATTTCATTTTCATGTATGCCGATTAGTGTACAAAGTGACAATAAAGTATTCTATTCTATTCTGTTCTGTTCTGTTCTGTTCTGTTCTATTCCCTAATCTAATCTAAATAATTTAATCACCATCATGATCGTCATCTAAATTTATGGGCACTCCTCTAATGCCCCCAAATTTAGATCAAATCCTACAAGAGCTAAAATGTCCAATATAAGCAAAATAATAATTTAAAAAATATTCAAATTTACATCCTGGAAAATGTGCTCCCTTTGTAAAATGCTGAAGTATTTTCTCCAAGTGTGCTTGACATTTCTGGAACAATAATTTGGAGCCACAGTGATAACATCAAATCAATAGCAATTAGAGTCAACAGATTCTCAAACAGGATCCAAAACATAATGCATAAAAATGGCTTCAAATCAGCCTTTAAAAAGAAAGGGATATCTTGTTTTTCAGACAGTCCTCTGTTAATCTTACCCACCCCTCGCCCCCGCCGCCGTCGTGCAATCTTCCAGAATTGCTGTTATGAGTGATTTTCTTGATTCCAATTAGCCCTGACCCTTTTTGTTACTGATTGCAATTTTTTTATTACCTATCACTTTGGGGATGCATTGATTTCTGTAGAAAAGGCAAAATGAATTAATTCCACTACAATGCTAGGAAGAGGAGAGAATGATGATGTTTTGTTGTTTCAGCACATATATTCTAATTGTCCCTTCCCTAGCCACCCCTAGGCCAAAGAATATAGTACAATTGAAGGATGACATACTCCATAAGCTCCACTTTCTGTCGTAACATCTATAGATGCTTCTCAGAGCTTACAGGTGTTGTGGTTCTACTTGGGCCTGGGTAACAACAACAGGCTGGAGATTTTCTTCAACCCTCTCTGACATTATTCTTCATGTGTAGCCACATATGGGGCCTATGAACTGGAACAGATAAAATACCGCTTCTCTGACTGATACACAGCCCCAGAGTTGTGTGCATCTTTTAAACATCTCTGAACTTCTTATATGTCAGATGATGAGCAGTTCTCTGTCTTGAAAACAAAAAGGGTTGGAGCTCAAATTGTTGCTTATAACATTAATTTTGTTTCAACCCATAGAACCTAATTATCTCTTGCCTGCTCATCCATAGGCAAGGATTATAGTACAATTGAAGAGTGACAGATTCCATAAGCTCCGGTTTCTATCATGACATCTGAAGATGCTTCTCAGAGCTTACAAATTGGAGACTTTCTTCAACACTCTCTGACATTATTCTTCACGTGTCGCCTCATATGAGGCAGGGATGAAATCTAAAAATTTTCCCTGCCGGTTCTATGGGCGTGGCTTAATTGGTGGGCGTGGCTTGGTGGTCAGATGACTGGGTGGGCGTGGCCAATAACAATAAATAATAAAAATAATAAACAAAGTATAAAAAACAATAAGAGCTACCAAAAACCAACTTTCACAC
This sequence comes from Ahaetulla prasina, assembly GCF_028640845.1. Classification (NCBI taxonomy): domain Eukaryota; kingdom Metazoa; phylum Chordata; class Lepidosauria; order Squamata; family Colubridae; genus Ahaetulla; species Ahaetulla prasina. The sequence goes on along the minus strand of NC_080539.1, from coordinate 231,213,475 downwards.
TTTACACACACACAACACAACAGACTCACACACAATGTAAGATCAGCTGCACTTTACACTTCACACAGCCACAAAAAGCTCAAAAACCAACTTTTACACTTTACACACACACAACACAACACAACACAACTGACACACACACACAAAATACCACATACAGCTTTTTGAGATTTTGTGTGTTTATGTAGTTAGAGTGAAACATTACAGAAACACACCAAATCTCAGAAAGCTGCACAAATATTTTATTTTATTATTAAGGTTTGTGGACTTCAATTCCCAGAGTTCCTCAACCAGCAAAGCCAGCCAGCATTAGTTGCTCAGTGATGAAATAGATTAGCTAAGTTTAGATTAGTTCTGTCTGGTGCTGAAAGTGAAGCTGGGGCTTTCGGGCTGGGAAAAAAGCCATGCGGTCGATCAGTAATCAGGTAAGTGTCTTAGAATCTCTTAAAAGGAGGTTTTCTACATGTTTTCTACAGAAAACATGTTTTTTAAGGTTCTGCTGGTGTGGAACTCAGGTGAAATCACCAGAGGAGCCTTAAAACAATTTTTTTTAAGTTTAAAGGCTCTGCCAATCTCAGCTGAGGGGCGGGATCCTCAAAAGCTTTTTTTTTACTTTTAAAGGCATGTTTCGGCTGAAGAAAAACCTGCTTTTAAAAGTAAAAAAAAACCTCTACTGATGGTGTGGCTCAGCAGAGGCAGGGGGGCGGGGCCAGGAACTTTTGCTACCAGTCCTCCAAACCAGCAGCCACTATCACTACCGGATCGCGCGAGCCGGTCCGAACTGGGAGCATTTCACTCTTGATATGAGGCCTATGAACTGGAACAAATAAAATGCTGCTTCTCTTACTGATACACAGCCCCCAGAGTTGTGTGCATCTTTTAAACAGCTCAGAATTTCAGGGCTTGTCAGTGGAGGGAAAAAGCCAATGTATATGCAGCTTTCACAGCTAGCTCTGTCCACCAGCAAGCTAATGAAGTGTAAGTTCCACTTCGTTGGAAGGTCTCTTCTCTGACTCAAAGCACAGTCTTATGGACTCCATGCCTAAGTGAGCAGGCAAATATCTGCAAACTCATCTGGTGAGCACTATGTGAAAAGTGGGCACCTCTCGTTTTTTAGCTGCAAGTATTTTCAGTTCGCAAGTGGCACTTTCCCCTCAACTGACAGACTGTTCATCAAAGCTGATAGCAACAAAACCCATCAAAGTTTGGAGTTCTCTGGCTACTTAGAGAAAAGAAATCATTCTGTATGGTGGAAGAGGATTTGCCTGAGATTAACTGGTTGATTAATGGCAAATTAATAGTATTGATATGGCTGAATGGTCTAAAGGCGCTACAGTAATCCCACAAATCGATCAATGATCAATAGCAGCCATTGTTTTCCAAAGAAAAGAGACTTTGCCCAGCCAAATATTTACGCATTAGCTACTGAATGGGTGATTTTTGGAGAGGAAAAAATGGGGGAAGCCCAACTGAATTCCAACGACTGATGCCTTTCTTGACTGTCGGGAAGTTACTAATATAGTCTGCAAACAAAACTACCACATGGGATAGCTTTTCTGCATATATGCATGTAATTTTTTTTAAAAAATGAGATGCAAGAGAGATTTAGGTTCAGTATGAGAAGATAATTTCAGTTCAAAAGCTCTATTTTATCTTTATATCTGTTCATATCTTCATAATGTGTGGTCCAAATTTTACGCAGTCATTCTGATACTGTAAATGCAGATTGGGTATTTCTTCGCCTACCATCTCACCCCCTCCCCTTCTCCCTAGACAACAACATAGAAACAGAATATGAAAGCATAGAACAAAATTTTAAGGCGAGTGATACTTTATAAGGCAGTATGTACCTTTTCAGGGCAGGCTCAATTTGATGCTATTTTTGATAAGTTTATGCAGTGGATCATAAGTCATTATGCCCATTACCCATAACCAGCACAAAACAAGTTGTCTTTGCTTTTGGTGGGTATTGTAGATCACAGGCTTGGGGACAGTAGCATAATAAGTGCTGGCCTAGAAGCCAGGAGACAGTGAGTTCTAGTCCCACCTTAGCCATGAAAGCCAGCTGGGTGACTTTGAATAGAATAGAATAGAATAGAATAGAATAGAATAGAATAGAATAGAATAGAATTTTTATTGGCCAAGTGTGGTTGGACACACAAGGAATTTGTCTTGGTGCATATGCTCTCAGTGTACATAAAAGAAAAGATACGTTCATCAAGGTACAACATTTACAACACAATTGATGGTCAATATATCAATATAAATCATAAGGATTGCCAGCAACAAGTTATAGTCATACAGTCATAAATGGAAAGAGATTGGTGATGGGAACTATGAGAAGATTAATAGTAGTGCAGATTCAGTAAATAGTCTGACAGTGTTGATGGAATTATTTGTTTAGCAGAGTGATGGCCTTCGGGAAAAACTGTTCTTGTGTCTAGTTGTTCTGGTGTGCAGTGCTCTATAGCGTCGTTTTGAGGGTAGGAGTTGAAACAGTTTATGTCCAGGATGCGAGGGGTCTGTAAATATTTTCACGGCCCTCTTCTTGATTCGTGCAGTATACAGGTCCTCAATGGAAGGCAGGTTGGTAGCAATTATTTTTTCTGCAGTTCTAATTATCCTCTGAAGTCTGTGTTTTTCTTGTTGGGTTGCAGAACCGAACCAGACAGTTATAGAGGTGCAAATGACAGACTCAATAATTCCTCTGTAGAACTGAATCAGCAGCTCCTTGGGCAGTTTGAGCTTACTGAGTTGGCGCAGAAAGAACATTCTTTGTTGTCCTTTTTTAATGATGTTTTTGATGTTAGCTGTCCATTTTAGATCTTGCGATATGATAGAACCTAGAAATTTGAAGGTTTCTACTGTTGATACTGTGTTGTCTAGTATTGTGAGAGGTGGAAGTATGGAAGGGTTTCTCCTAAAGTCTACCACCATTTCTACGGTTTTGAGTGTGTTCAGTTCCAGATTGTTTTGGTTGCACCACAAGGCTAGTCGTTCGACCTCTTGTCTATATGCGGATTCGTCATTGTCTCGAATGAGACCAATCACTGTTGTGTCATCTGCGAACTTCAGTAGCTTAACAGATGGATCATTCTTTCTCTCTAGCCCAAAATCACTTCATAGGATTCATTTAACAGTTGTTAAATGAATCACTGCAGTGGTTAAATTAGTAACACAGTTGTTAAGTGAATCTTTGTCTTTGCTTGTCAGGAAGCTGCAAAAGGTGATCATGTGACCCCAGGACACAGCAAGCGTCATAAATATGAACCAGTTGCCAAGCATCTGGAATTTTGATCATGTGACCATGGGGATGCTACAACAGTTGTAAGTAAGTACTAAATGATCATAAGTAACTTTTTTTAGTGGCATCGTAATTTCGAGTGGTCACTAAACGAACAGTTGTAAGTCAAAGACTACCTGTATTTGAAGTTATTTGGATAAGCAGAAAAATGTTTCAAACCGGAAAAAAAAAATCCAGTTGCCATGACTCAACCTCCAGATAAGGTACTTGAAGCTATTAGAAAACCTTTAACAAGATATTAACCTGATCAATCTGTTTCAACAGCAGATGAGAGCTCCTAATCTAGATGGAAAGGTGGGGGTTAAGGTTAAATCTCCTACTTCCCATTAAGCAGGTGTCGGAGTGGGGATATGTAGCAGCTATTCTACATTTTAGATAACAAGTTGTCCAGTCCTTGGTAATGAGCTTAGTTATAAAACTTCATGTTATTTTGTTGAAACCTCTGCAAGCAAACAACTAAGATCAGAGAGCATCAAGATTGCCAAAGTTCAGCCTTGAGCTCCAGATATTTTGAGATAAAAATTTCAAATTCAATTTCTAATCCAGTTGGCATTTGGTTCATTGAGATGGATGTCTAATAGTATAATTATGAGCTGTGGTGGCGCAGTGGTTAGAATGCAGTCTTGCAAGCTACTTCTTCTGACTGCAGGCTGCTAGCAGTTTGGCAGTTCGATTCTTACCAGCTGAAGGTTGACTCAGCTTTCCATCCTTCCGATGTCGGTAAAATGAGGACTCAGATTGTTTGGGGCAGTATGCTGACTCTGTAAACTGCTTAGAGAAGGCTGTAAAGCACTGTGAAGCGGTATATAAGTGCTATTGCTATTATATACACAAAATTCAATTCCCCACCAATTTTTCCCCACCAAAATCACAGCCACCAATTTAGATCAAACACATCCAAGTATTTTATTAGATTTTTTTTAAATCCTGCCTTTATTACATTTTTATAAGTAACTTGAAGCTGCAAATATGCCTAGTACTCTTTCTTCCTCTTATTCTTTCCAGAATAACAATCCTATGCAACTGGTTCATATTTATGACGCTTGCTGTGTCCTGGGGTCACATGATCACCTTTTGCAGCTTCCTGACAAGCAAAGACAAAGATTCACTTAACAACTGTGTTACTAATTTAACCACTGCAGTGATTCATTTAACAACTGTGGCAAAAGAAGTCGTAAAATGTGTCAAAACTCAACACGTCTCACTTAACAACAGAAACTTTGGGCTCAGTTATGGTCATAAGCAGTGGTGGGTTTCAAAAAATTTTACTACCGGTTCTGTAGGTATGGCTTGGTGGGCGTGGCAGGGAAAGGATACTGTAAAATCTCCATTCCCTCCCCAATCCAGGGGAAGGATACTGCAAAATTCCCATTTCCTCCAGATCAGCTGGGACTCGGGAGGCAGAGAATAGATGGGGGCACGGCCAATCAGAATTTTTACTACCGGTTCTCTGAACTACTCAAAATTTCTGCTACCGGCTCTCCAGAACTGGTCAGAACCTGCTGAAACCCACCTCTGGTCGTAAATCAAGGACTACTTGTACCTCCTGTACTCTGCTTTACCTCCTTTCTTAGCATTCAACTTCACTTCTTCTTTGATAGGTGCATGTTCAATATAATTGGGACCTATTCTGGCTTCTGCCAACTGAGTAACAATATAATATGGAATTAGGTCCAGCATTTGCAGCTAAAGTTTTGTTTTGTGCCTTCAGTGCATCCTTTGAATAATACAGCAGAAGTGGGCTGCTCTAATCCTGAAGCCTGATGGCTGGAAAGCCTGTTTGCCTTATGGCTAGACTCAAGCTTGGAGAAAAGTAAAGAAAGAATCCATTGTCTTAAATGACACGTCCAGCAGAGAGGACTGCTGCATAAATAAAGCCCCAGGCACAGCCTCCAGAGGGGAAAACAGTCTTTGCTCTAAAATCTGAGTTTTATGGCATTTAGTTTAACACTATATGCAAAACCTTTATGGCCCGTCCCACCACTCCCTTTAGGATGGGGGACTAAGGGGATTTATCTTTACTTAAAAAGATACTTTTTCTCAAGGGGGGGAGGGGGCAGTGATTTTTAATGATGTCTTCATACACCAGCAGTCAAAGTGAACAAAGAGGGCAGTAGGAAGGACCCTGGGCTTTGCCCATTGCTTATGTCAGTAATATGACTACTGTGGCTGCTGTGGCTATTATGAACAGACATGCTAAAAACAGTTTAATTTCCACATTCTTCACAGTGAGTAATGCTTCTCACCATGCCAGAGTGCTAGACAGCACTCAAGAAAATAGGTAACAATGCTTCTTTTTAAACGTCCTAATTATCGCTTTAAATTTTGGTTCCCATTGTTGGATTTGCATCTCGAGAACTGGGTAGCCCTCCAGCATCCCCTAAATACGCACCCTCTTAGAACTCCCCCATTATTGCCAACTGGCTCACTTCTTTGGTAGTTCCAGCTGAATACAATCCAGCTGTCATTGGCAAAGCTTTAAAGAAAAGCTGGTCTTAGCAGATGGCAGCCTCTAGCTGATCTTGGAAGCTAAGCAGGGTTTCTCCTGAATTAGTACTTGGATGAAGGTCCATCTAGGAATTCCAAAGCTGGAGGCTATTCAGACAGGAAAAATAGCCCAGAAGAAGCTGCCAGGAAAGAATATGTGTGTGCAGTAACTGTAAGTCAACCAGAAAAAGGCAGATACGAATTAGGATTAGCTTTCAAAAGAGTCCATTTCCTAATTTTAGTGGGCCTGGCTTTAGTGAGCTACACCCCATTCTATGATAATCAGATTTGAGGTAGCTCTCTAAAAGAAACCTTTCCTAGATATTGTCTGTGTTTATACACCTTGCTGAGCCATAATAGGCTTTGTTTGGTTTAGGCCAGCGGTGAAATCCACTTACCTTCGCTACTGATTCAGGAACGGGAGCGTGTGAGCACTATGCACGCACTGCCTCTTCTGCGCATCCACAGAATCTTCTGCGAATGCGCAGATGGTAAAAAATGGGACGTAATGACATCCCAGTGGGTGGGCGGAGCCTCCAGCCGCTGCTACCAGTTCAGTGAACCAGATAGAACCAGGGGGGGGGATTTCACTGCTGGTTTAGGCTTAGTGTGTTGTGTAAACGTGGCCCATGATGAGATTAAATCATAATATATGTCTTAGGATGCTAAAACAAAATCTCTATAATAAAAACTGTGTTTTAGCATGACATGTGTCTCCAAACATTCTGTACAGCATTAACCATGTAGATCGGTTTCTCCTTCAAAAGCACCTAGCAATAATACCAGCCTAAACTGAAAAAATATTCTCATAAACCAAACTCTTATGATCCTGGTTTATTTTCTTCAGTTGCTGAGTTAAATTAAGATAGAATTTTCCACTACGGGTTTCATCTACTATAATCATGATCTTTGACGGGGACTGACATGCGTCAAACAGAAAGAAAGGGTGTGGCTGGAACCCTGAGAATTGACATTTATTTACAAAAGCTATCATATATATGACCCCCATGACCTCAGTCACGTTTTCTTTTATCAGATGGGATGAACCAGTCTTAAAAAAACCCGATCAAATCCCAGTTGAGTGACGTTTTACATGCAGAAAGTTGACACTTCTCAGTTAGAAGCTGGTTCACTACCAAGCAATCATCCAGTGGCTTTCTTCAGGATAAGCATCTCACTCTGCACAAGATTTCCAGCTGCATTAATCAACAACATTTTGACCTATGAAAAGCAATTTATATATCCCACAAGATACTCCTAGGCTTTTTAACCGAGGAATAGACAATCTTTAAGAAGTAAGGTCATTTTTCCCCCATTGGGGAGTATCAGGGAAGACTGGCATTTTTCAGGATTCTTTTTACTTATTATTAAGAATGTAAGGACTTCTCAGAAGATGATATGTGCATTTTGCTGGGGGAGGGGGTTGTTGACAGCTGGCAGGAAATGATGCTTTCCAACAGGGGTATAGAGAAGGGTAGAGCTACCTAGGGTTGTGAAAGTTGAACTTTAAAAAGCAAGACAGAAAGAAAACCAGCTTGGTTTTTGGAGAAGGCTCCTGCGTATTCCTTGCAAAGGCAGCTAACAAGCAAGGACTGGAACGCGTAACATCACTAGAAGGCAAAATCACAGAACTGTGTCTCGCTTCTTTTGGCCATGCCGTGTGGGGGAAATTCACTGGAGAAAGCAATTATGCTTGGGAGAGTTCGTGGTAAAAGGAAACAATTCCATCAAAGAACATGGCATCTGGATACCATCAAAGCTAACACCAGCCAGTGCATAGAACAACTCAGAGAAGTAGTACAAGATCAGAATAGAATAGAATAGAATAGAATAGAATAGAATAGAATAGAATAGAATAGAATAGAATAGAATAGAATTCTTTATTGGCCAAGTGTGATTGGACACATAAGAAATTTGTCTTGGTGCATACGCTCTCGGAGTACATCAAGACAAATTCCTTGTGTGTCCAATCACACTTGGCCAATAAAGAATTCTACCCTAATCCTAATCCTAGTCCTAATCCTAATCCTAATCCTAATCCTTGTTCTGTTCTGTTCTGTTCTGTTCTGTTCTGTTCTGTTCTGTTCTGTTCTGTTCTGTTCTGATGTGGAGATGACCTGGCTCACAGAATCGCCAAGAATCAAACACAGCTAAATGGGTAACATCATCATCATCAATAAGGAATTTAAAAGCAAAATGTCACCTGCAGACCATGAATTGCCCAGGCCAGGTTGAGACTACAGGCTATTCAGATCAACCAGTGGATTACAAAAAGTAGGATCAGGTAGGCAGGCACAGAACCCCAAACCTGTTTCATTAACTGTAGGTTACATCTTGTAACAATACCTTTGGCCCCATTGAACTTCCATATCTTCCTATCCCAGCCCATTTGGAAGGACTCAATAAAAATGCCAAATCCAGTCCAAATATCTCACTGACTATGCAATCATAACCATAATAATAAATGTCATAGCTGATAAGATGCGATCCATTATTGGCACAGCTATTAGAAGCAGTGACTTCATTTTGCCTAATAGGTAGGCAATCTAGCACATAAATCTGAACCTAGTAATACAGCTGAGATAGGAATCTTTCAGAAGAAACTTAATTCTTGCCAATATTTTTAAAGGGTCTTTAAAGACGTAGGTTTATCAAATAGAACAAAGTCTGCACAAGCATGTCCCAAGAATGGATACACATCAAGGGAAACAACTACAGTAAGAGCTATATATGTAAAAATGTAATGCTGCAAGAACAGAAAAATGCTAGCTGGTAAATAAGTATCAAGTAAAAAGAAAAAAAACCATGATACCTACTTGGTGGTACAGCTTGCCATGATTTCAGCTTGTGGTTTCAGTGAGCTTAAAGTTCTGCTGAAGAGCTTTTCCACAGACTTCCTCCTAGACTCCAATTGTAAGCTGCCTAGAGCTGAAGTGGGCTTAAGGACTCCCTTTCTGGATATCAACCCCTTTGCCACTTTGGCCGCAGTGATGACCAAGTGTTCTGCCTGGATCAGGATTAACCCACCACTTTACTGGTAAAATCCCCTGCTCCTAAAGTGGTCATTCAGGCCAGGCAAGCAAGCAAATACCAATGGCTCTCTTTCTGCAGACAGGCCTTTAAGGACATGAGATTTCCAGTAATAGGCTTTTATAGAAGGAAGGAAGGAAGGAAGGAAGGAAAGAAGGAAGGAAGGAAGGAAGGAAGGAAGGAAGGAAGGAAGGAAGGAAGGAAGGAAGGAAGGAAGGAAGGAAGGAAGGAATTTCACTTTTCTGTTTAAGGGTGGGGAAAAACATCAGCCTGTGTTTCACCAGTCTAGTAGGCTACCTTTCTCCATTACAGTTTTTGGATTCTTTTCTGTTGAAGATAAATTCCCGGGGCTTATCTCTTTACTGGACCACGGGTGAAATTAATATATATATATATATATATATATATATATATATATATATGTATGTATGTATGTATGTATGTATGTATGTATGTATGTATGTATGTATGTATATATATATATATATATATATATATATATATATATATATATATATATATATATATATTTATATATATATATGGGTCTTTGGTTGTTCGGGTTTTCTCCCGTGTAAAATTGGAAGTGTCTTGGCGATGTTTATGAAGTCTCATTCGTCATCTTCAGGCTTCAACCGTGCTTCTGGGAGCAATGTGTGATCGCAGCTGTTTCTTCCTTTTAACTGCTAGTGGGGTTTGAACTGATTGGGTGGGAGCTTGGCTGTGCTCTGATTGGCTGGGGTTTTCTGTGCTCTGATTGGCTGGGGTGTGTCCTGTGTTGGTGGGGGCTTGGTTGTGCTCAGTCTAATCTGTGCTGCAGGGGATTTGAGCTGGTGAGCTGCACTGCTGCTGTTTGGCTTCGTGTTCGTGGTGCTACATCTTCATAGTGGGTGTCAGTCTGCTGCATGTATGGATTGGAGGGGTTTGAAGTGGCTAATGTTGCAGCTGCGGTCTGGCTTCTGGTCCTTGGTCGTGCTTCCTGATCAGTGTGGGTTTGGGTGTGCTTTCTGGGTGGATGTGTGGTGGTGGCATCCTGTGTGGACCTCGTGAGTGTGGGTCTGGTGTCATTCCTCGTGTTAGGGACACGTTTGTCAATAAGGGCAGGTTTCCAAATGGCTGGTAGGCGGGAGGTATCATTGACTTTAAAAAGACCAGAACTATCGCCAAAACTGAACACTTTAACAACAGAATAATCAGAGAAGCCATCGAGATAGAAAAACGCCCACACAGCATGAACAAACGAGATGATACCTCCCGCCTACCAGCCATTTGAAACCTGCCCTTATTGACAAAGCGTGTCCCTAACACGAGGAATGACACCAGACCCACACTCACGAGGTCCACACAGGATGCCACCACCACATCCACCCAGAAAGCACACCCAAACCCACACTGATCAGGAAGCACGACCAAGGACCAGAAGCCAGACCGCAGCTGCAACATTAGCCACTTCAAACCCCTCCAATCCATACATGCAGCAGACTGACACCCACTACGAAGATGTAGCACGACCACGAACACGAAGCCAAACAGCAGCAGTGCAGCTCACCAGCTCAAATCCCCCTGCAGCACAGATTAGACTGAGCACAACCAAGCCCCCACCAACACAGGACACACCCCCAGCCAATCAGAGCACAGAAAAACCCCCAGCCAATCAGAGCACAGCCAAGCTCCCACCCAATCAGTTCAAACCCCCACTAGCAGTTAAAAGGAAGAAATAGCTGCGATCACACATTGCTCCCAGAAGCACGAAGCTGAAGCCTGAAGATGACGAATGAGACTTCGTCGAAACGTCTTTGGTTGTTCGGGTTTTCTCCCGTGTAAAATTGGAAGTGTCTTGGCGACGTTTCGACGAAGTCTCATTCGTCATCTTCAGGCTTCAGCTTCGTGCTTCTGGGAGCAATCTGAGCTTCTGGGAGATATATATATCTCTCTCTCTTCTGGTTATTCCAGCAGCCTAGACCAAAATGGTAGAGGAGAGCAGTGGGTGGTGACTAGAAAGAAGGGGCATTCCTTCCACTGTGCAGTTCAGCCAAGTGGATGCAGGTCTTTGCCAAAAGTGAAATGAAGCACTGCGTCATTGTGCATTTCATCCTTCAAGAAATAATTAGTGTCCCATTCTGTCATTAAGACCACCTAATCCTCATCCACCCCTTAGAAACCTAGGGACGTTGTCTAAGTAAACCATGCTTACATTTTCCCTGATTTAACTTTCTTAACTACTAGTATAAACTTTTGGATAAATTGAATAGCCATCTAAACTGATTTGGTCCATTTAAAATGAAGAGTATACCAACTCCATTGACCTTTAGACTGGTACAGTTTGGACAATACAGGTCAAAGGAAGCCTTGTTTCATACTTACATTTCCTTGGTGCACATACCGGTAAAATGTGGGGAGATTTGTCCCTTCGAAATGGCGTTGGCCCTAGTTCAGATTGAAATAAGCAGATCACGGGAGGAGACATTCAAAATATTACTGAGTTGGAATATTTTAGCAGGGAGAAACGGATCCCGGTTCCTTTATACAGTGTGAGGAAACCGGTTAGAAATTTTAAAAAGTGTTCGGTTGCAGTCATTGCAGCTAAAAGCGATTGCAACCAGTTATTGAAAATAAGGGGGTAATTACTTTTTCACACCGGCACGTCACGGGCTGTGTGATTTTGTTTATGAAATAAAACAAGTTCCCGAGTTTGGTGGCGTTTGTTTTGTTCGCCCCTCCCTTTCTGTTTCAGTGGGATCCGCATGAAGCTCTGATAACATCTCAGCAGCAAAGATGCAAACACTCCGGAAAAATCACTTCCCCCGGGGTGCAACTGCAATAGATTTCTGCAATTATTAGGGGATTAGATAATTCTACCTTTGAGATTCCCTTCTTCCCTCGGTAATGTAATCTGTATGCAGGGCTGTGTGTTGATGCACACCCTTCCTTGTACAAACTATACCCGAAAGACAAAATCAGCATGCCAAAGAAATGTTCTGTAGGTCACTTGAGGCTTCCTCCCCCCTTTTATACTTTTTTTTTTTTTTACTTGTATGAGTGATGTACTCTTAGGGATAATGGTTGCTCCACGTACAGGAAAAGATTTCTCAAGCCCCAGCCTTGCAGTCAAAAGCAGACAAGCCTAGAGAAATCGATTGGCCTTTATCGTCCAAGTAAATGAGTTCATTGCAAGGCTACTAAAGTTCAGGTCACCAGACTGCGAGTTTCCATTCGTTTCAAAGAGGATTTTAAAAGATTGTACACTGAATCCCTACAGTATCTGGAAATGAAAGGATTTGAAGAAAACTAAACCATGTCAGGAAAGAACATCCTTGATCTTGGTTCTCCTACAGCAATTTTGCCCCCCTGCTTATCCGAGAGGAGGCCATTATATCTGATAACCTACGACATGACTAAAGTACCTAACAAAAAGATTGCTGCTGCCCTAAAGTGTTTTACTGCTCTTCATCCTTTGAAGAATTAAGGGCAGGAGAGAATGGCAGAAGAATATAAATCCAAAGCTAGTACAGCAAAGGTGACAAAGTTTAAAATCCAGTCCTGAAAAGGGATTATGGCAGAAGAATCGTTCATTTCTCCACCCTTATTAAAAGTAACAAGCTTCTTGGGTCTCGTGAAAATGCATTTAATTGGGCAAAAGGAGGACATTTTATAAATGTCAATATAGGCAAAGGGAGGAAAAGGCAAGGAATCTTAACTTTAACCTACTTACTAACACAAGCAAATCTGAAGGACTTTTAAGCAAATACTGAAAACAAACATATAGCATTTTCCATATGGAAATGTTGCTGTTTTGGGGGTGGGTGGGGGAAGATTAATTAAGAGTATTTTAACTACCCAAGGAGCTGCTGATCCAGTTCTACTGAGGAATTTTTGAGTCTGTCATTTGCACCTCTATAATTCTCTGGTTTGGTTCTGCAACCCAACAAGACAGACACAGACTTCAGAGGATAATTAGAACTGCAGAAAAAACAATTGCTACCAACCTGCCTTCCACTGAGGACCTGTATACTGCACGAGTCAAAAAGAGGGCTGTGAAAATATTTACAGACCCCTCACATCCTGGACATAAAATGTTTCAACTCCTACCCTCAAAACGACGCTATAGAGTATTAAACATCAGAACAACTAGACACAAGAACAGTTTTTCCCGAACACCATCATTCTGCTAAACAAATAATTCCCTCAAACTGTCAAACTATTTACTAAATCTGCACTACTATTAATCTTCTCATCGTTCCCACTACCCATCTCCTTCCACTTATGACTGTATGACTGTAACTTTGTTGCTTGTATCCTTATGATTTATATTGATATTGACTGTTTCCTGATTGCTTATTTGTAGCGTATGACTATCATTAGGTGTTGTAAGTGTTGCACCTTGATGAAGGTGTATTTTCTTTTATGTACACTGAGAGCATATGCACCAAGACAAATTCCTTGTGTGTCCAATCACACTTGGCCGATAAAAAAATTCTATTCTGTAGGCTTTCTCTTTGGTATGATGTTGCTGCTTAAGTTTAGCTGTGAACCAAGGTTTGTTGTTACTGTATATTCGCAAGTTCCTTGTCGGTACACATAGGTCTTCATAGAAGCTGACATATGATGTTACAGTATATGTGAGTTCATCCAGGTCTGCAGAGGTATCTTCAAAAATATTCCTCTGCAGATATATATTCTATTCTATTCTATTCTATTCTATTCTATTCTATTCTATTCTATTCTATTCTAATTGTATTAGGACAAAAGAAAGTTTTTTCCAACTAACTCAAATGAATATAGCTTAAAATGCAATTTAATTTTGGCCAGGCTATGCCTGCTGATATTTTCTGTGTCCTTAGAGCAAAAAATATTATTGAAATAAGAGTCCAGGACAGCAGAACTAAGTACTAAAATACATTAAGCAGTTCTAATTTCTGCAAAAGAAAAAAAAAAGAAAATAGTGGCTATTGTGCAAGAGCCCCAGTGCTCTTAACAACTAATCACTTCTGCACTATCATCTGATGGTGGCCTTTCATCTTCTTTAGGCTCCAGCAAGAACATCCAACAATAAGATGAGTGAAACTTGCAACTGTAAATGCCCGGAGTCAGTGTACTTCTACAAAGATAAAAATTCTTTACAGGTCAAGATAGATTTTTTCCCCCTCGCTTTTGACCCTAAACATACAGAAATGAATTAGCTAGACAGCTTTTAAAGCTGTTGGCAGAAGATAACCATTAGCTCAATTGAAGGGCAAGCTTTAGAAAGGAACCTGGGCCGCTTGTTACTGGAAAGGGCCTGATTCATTAATGGTTCTGTAGGTCCCATTGTGAGGATGGAAGGTCTCAGCCAAGCTCCCGTTTACCGCTTCTGATAATGTAAGGAGTGCTAAGGGAACAAGTGGACAGGCAGGGAGCATGATCTCCAAAGGCATCCAATTGTTGTTATTTTTCCAAACTTTTAAACTCTCGTAAATATATCCTGCCTTCTCAGCACTCTTGCTCTCACTTCTTCTACGCACCAAAAATTCACACCAGCGTGAAACACTGTCTAGTGCCTGCAGGAGGTGAGATTTTTTTCAGTTTCTCACTGCCAGACAGGTTGGCAGATTGTTTAATTTTAATTTGGGAAGTTGTAAGGTGTGCGAATGCAACAGCTAAATCCAGAGCAAGCAGAAGACGAAACTGGAAGATGCGCTGAACAGCCTCAGCTGTGGGCTGCTATCGAGGTCATCGAAGCTACACCAAGCTCATCAAGTTAAGTACAGGTACTCCTCGACTTACATCCACAGTTGAGCCCAACATTTCTGTTGCTAAGTGAGACAGTTGTTAAGTGAGTTTTGGTCCATTTTACAATCTTTCTTGCTACAGTTGTTAAGTGAATCGCTGCAGTTATTAAGTTAGTAATGGGGTTGTTAAGTGAATCTGGTATCCCCCTTGACTTTGCTCATCAGAAGTTTGCAAAAGGAGATAACGTGACCCCCCAGGACACTGCAATCATCATAAATACCTGCCAATTGCCAAGCGTCTGTTTTTGACTATGGGACCATGTGGATGCCGCAACAGTCATGTGTGAAAAATGGTCATAAGTCACTATTTTCAGTGTCATTGTAACTACGAACAGTCACTAAATGATCTGTTATAAGTTGAGGACTACCGAGTCCTTATGATAGCCACGGCTCTTCTAAGTCAGTGATGGCTAACCTTTTCTGGACCCCTGAACCCCCCCAAATGCAATACATGCGCAGCCCTCGTGCATGCGCCCCACCGCCCACCCCATCTGTGACATGTGTGCCATAGGTTCACCCTCACGGTTCTAAGCCTTGCTTCATATATCTCTATAAAAACAGATGGAGAAAGTTTTTTTTTAAAAAAACAAGGAGCAAAGAAGGCAGAACATAGAAATTTCAGTCAGCTGGTTGCATTACACCCGTAATCCATTGGATTTTCAATAGATGATTATGCTTTCTGGGCGATTGGCAATTCAAATGCAGGAATTAATATTATTGGCTCATGCATAGTTGGGTGAGAAATAATTCCATGAGAACCGCTAAGGCCTCAGTGGCATAATTAGACTGTATAGATATAAGCCTTCTAGCATGTAATTTAATGTGTTTGACGAGGCATGTAGTAATAAAAGCTGAGGTATGTGGTAATAAACCTCAGATGACAGTATGGCCTTCCCCACAGAAGAAATCTGTGCAACAGTGCCTTGCTAATGAGGAGGCTTTAAAAAATAAATGTGTGCTTAAATATTAAAAAGAAAAGCTAAGAACTACTTCATCACGTCTCAAAAGAAAGCAATCAGGAGGCTATATTAAGTCGGGCTACTTGTGAGAGATTAAGGGCAGTTGGCTAGCCTCAACCTCAGCAACACTACAATGCTGCAACAATGTGTGGACTTCAACTCCCAGAATCCCCCCCTGCCACATGCTGTAAAGTTGCTCAGGTTGAGAAACGCTGGGCTAGAACCCCCCCAGACAGCAAAAAGCATCCTAAGCTATCACGCAGCCCATGGCAACCCATGCAATATCGCAGTGCAATCCATCAGTCCAGGAAAGTATGCCTGCCTCGCTGATCCCTAGTCTGCCAGTAAATGAGGCCAGCAACAGGTGCTGTCCTTGCAGATTTTTTATTGGAGGACAAATCAAGGAGGCAACTGGTGCTTTGACTAAATGTCACCCGTTGATGAGAAAACACCCACCCGTGACTTTTCTTTAGGTGGTGGTGAGGAAGGGAGTTTTGCTAGATGGTTAGACCTGCCAGTGTAGTGAGCAGTGTTAACAAGGCAGCGCTCTCTTACTAGTTAGGTCAGCCACTGGACTTGCAGAAAATTCATGGGGTAGCAGAAGAAAGTAGGAGAGCTCCATGTGTCACTGGGCAGCCCTATAGAGAAGAAAGGAACCAGTTCTTGCCATGGGCAAGTCTCCAGTTCCACAGATCTTCTGAAAGAGCACAAACCCAGTGTGGGCATTATTGTAGCAATCGTCAGAAGAATGTCACACCTGTGTTGGACAGCAGCAGGAGAAGAGCTTTCTACACCTCACAACCCACCCATCCCCATGCATATCAGCAACCCAGAGCTTTCTGTCGTTTCTCTGGGAGAAAGAGAAAACCTGTGTGACCCAAAAGACTAAGCCATCCACTTCCTAACTCTATTCCTACTTCTCTTTCTATTTTCTTACTTGGTTGTGTTTTTTTCGGGGGTGGGGGGGTTTGCCAGTTCTCTCCCAAACCTGGATCCCTCAATTTGTGTCTTGCTGTTACTCCTCTGCCATCTGTGAAGACCAGTCGAGTATTTTGTTCATATAAAACAGAGCACTGACAAAGCAAGCCTTAAGTTTAAAGATATTGGGGCCAGAGATCTGCCAGGATTGAGCGTTTATCGATTATCGATGTAGTCATTACTTGCTTGCTCTGCTTGCAAATTTAGGCAGGGATCCTAAGTTTTAAATTTGATCAGTTCAGGAGGGAAAGATTTATATTTGTCCCTTGTTTTCTTCATCTCTATCCTCCACCTCTGTTGTCGCTTCTAAATCAGTGGTGGAATTCAATTTTTTTTACCACCGGCTCTGTGGGTGTGGCTTGGTGGACGTGGGGTGACTTGGTGGGCATGGTAGGGGAAGGATACTGCAAAATCTCCATTCCCACCCCACTCCAGGGAAAGGCTACTGCAAAATCCCCCATTCCCTTCCCACTCCTGGGGGAAAGATATTGAAAATTCTCCATCCCCACTCCACTCCAGAGGAAGGCTACTTTGCTGGTTCTCCGAACTGTTCAAAATTTCAGCTACTAGTTCTCCAGAATCTGTCAGAACCTGATGAATAACACCCCTGTTCCAAATATCTCCTTTCAAAACAGAAGGAATGAGAAGCATACTCTGTCATGAAGATCCTACCTCTCATAATACTTTAACAAGGCAGTTGTGAGAGAAGGGAACAGGTAGACAGCTGAAGATTGTGGCTGGGGTATCTGACTGCGTCTTAGAAAGGGAAAATGGGTTTGTGAATGAACTGGGAAGTTTCTCTCTTCTCTCTTCTGTTTGTGCTCCGTGGCTTCGCCTGTTTGTAGAGATGATGCCCATTTGGGGCGTCTGGACTTGTTAAAAGAGAGTAGGAGGTTGTCTTCTCTTTATAGTGGCGGCCTTTTGATATGACAGAAAATCAGTGGACATAGGAAATCAGGTGGAAAATTCATGTTGCTGAAATGGATCCTTTTAATGAAGTGGTTGTTGGCCTTCAGGAGACCTTCTTGTTCAAGGGCGGGGGGATTTAAACAGGCCTAAAAATTAAAAAAATAAAATAAACACTAACCTAACCCAAATCTATGACCTCTTTTCACACAACAGCCAGGCAAATTTGGAAGCCACTTTTAACAGATAACTGACCTTAATAATTTATTTGGATTGCTAAATTGGTTGCTGGCTTTGCCTGTGCAAACTGACTTGTTAGCTCTTATTCAACTGGCTGGTGGGTCTCCACGCTCTCCTATCTAGGTAGGTAAAGACACTCTTGTTGTCTTTGTCACCAGGTCCCTAAAGGAAACAAATGTTTTGCCTGGGCTCACACAAGAAGCTTCAGAAAAACAGAGTTCAGCAAACACTGCAGAGGTGACGGCAGGGTGAAACTGCATCCCCATCCTGTTGCCATCTCCTTAGCACCTTGAGGTCCTGAGGACATACATAGCATAAAAATCTGGTTGCGTGGACAGGTTTGTGCTATTAGAAGAACACAAGGATGAATTTTTGCACATAGTGAAGATTTTAATGAGAAGTTCCTTTTAAAGTGAACAAAATTAAATCTCCATGAAGAGAAAAAAGGGGTTGTTGGGAAAGAGACTACAAAAAAAAAAAATAAGGAAAGAACAATTTCACAGAAAAAAAATTCTGATAAAAATACATTCAGTCACCCCAGCTGGTTTACTTACTTATTATGTCCTTGAAAAGCTCTTGGATTTCAGCATAATTTCATACCAGACAAGAAGATCGGAGAGAAAGCATTTCAGCCTGCTTGGACATTCATAGGCAGACCTTTCTTGTTCCTTCTTTAATTTCTTCTTCCATCTCCATTCTTTTTTTTTTCCTGAGAGCTTAATCTTAAAACAAAGTGAGTGATAAGTAAAAGTTTGCTTCTCTGAGGCAACCGGCCAGTTAAAAACAATGGTCCATCTGTGATATCTTGGATCTAGATAGCAAATCAGAAATTATCTAGGGCTACATTCACTTCCCTAATGATCCTTGATGGAATTATAAAAACACAGCTTGGTTCCCATCAGTTCTGCCTTTGTGTAAACATGAGTACAAAAGAGAAACCATTTTGAGAAACAAAAGCTTGAAGCCTATCTATTCAGGCCTCCTACCATGAGGTCAGTTTATCAGATGCTTTACAGAGCAAGTATTGTTGTGCCACTTAAAATTGTGTCACACAAGGGGATATGAAAGACTAACTATAATGAGAAAGGCAAAGGGTTGGTTGAATATTTATTCATATTGACAGGCCTGATACCATTCTCCTCTTTATCACAAACCTGCCAGGAGTGAAGAACCTGAGGCAATTCAGGTATTGCTCAATTACAATTCCCAGCAAGTCTCACCCAAGGATATACTCTCTGGGATTGCTAAGTGTTGTAATTAGACAACATCTGAAAGGTCACAGGGATCCCACCAGTGTCCTAATAAAGTTCTTTCTGTAGATCTATTTGTGACAATAGCTTTGCAGAACTCAGATTGATTGATGTGTGTTTGAATAAGTGGTGACATGTGAAAAGAGAAGATATAAAGGGGAAAAATATGCTGGATAACTTTTCTTTGATTTGTACATTTACTCAGGGAAGGTTCTCCCTCCCCCCCATGTTTTGTTTTGCTCATTTATTCCTGGAGATTTGAATTAGTAATCAGAGCTTAATGGTATACATACATTAAGGCAAATTTTGCAGCAACCAATGAACCAAATTATATTTGCATGCTTAGGAGTGAACAGCTTCCAGCTGTTTTGAAATGAGAATGCTGCGTATGTCAAACCCAAACCATAATTTTATTAGTGTCCAGAACAGAGTATCATCCTTAAAATACATATTCATAAGCAGACTTTGATGCAATCAAGGTATTCATTAATTGTCTATTGAAGCTCATAGGTAGGTTATGATTAGAATAATAAGATTGTTTTATTTTATCATTTATTTGGGTTAAAGGTATTTTAATATGCCAGTTTAGGGTTACATGACAATACTATGAGGATCAGCTAAATGACTAAGAGGCTGAGGCAAATGCCTTAAGTCCAGATATTCAGGGGCAACTATTCTTTCTGAATTTACTGTCAAATTCCCCATTCTTAAATAGCTGCGTGCATTTTTCACAGAAGGTGTCCAGAATCTTCAAATTAATCTGGTGCTCCCACTGCAATGGAGAATGCTAATCAAATGGCAATGAGGACTTCTGAATGGAGTGGGAATACCAGCTTGGCGTATTTTTAGGCCAGACCTCTGAGAAACAGTGACTGAAATATCAAAGAGTAGGGATCTGGAGTTTTTATCGGAACCTCTTGTCAAGTTGCATTATTTAGATAATATGCTGAGGAGTAGAAAATCCACTATGGAAATTAGCAAATTAATATCTTCCCACTGCTATCCCAACATCATTTTGAACCTGGCACACATCTCTCATTACCTAATCCCTGGTAAAAGAATTAGGCAGATGAATATGGAATTCAAGGGTATTTAGCAGCAGAGATAAATGAGGCTTCTAGGTTCAAAAGCAAAGTATCTCAGAATGCAAACCATGATTGGATAAGCCAGGGGCAGCTTTGTTGTTTGCTTGCCCCATTTATGGTCTCTAGAAATCCTGCTGAAAACTGGAGGTGAAAAATGATAAGATGTTATGGCTGCATTAGCAATTCTGCAAGCAGTGATAGAAGAGTTAGCAAGCCAACACAAGCAACAACCTCTGTAACCCAGTGAAGTCATAATGAAGTGTGAAAGTGCTTGTGCAGCAGGCAACAGGAGGTTGCCTAACAGGATGGAAACCCTGGATCTTAGCTCTCTTGCAAGGTTAAGGTAGAAGCAGAAGGATTTCATAAATCTGTATCATGGATTTAGGTTACACTTCTTAATCATTAGAATTTTCCTTGTGGGCAGCAATTGCTAGGCAAGGATTCCCATTTTTTATGAAGCTTTTTGGTATGATTTCTGCTGTTGTGAATTATTTCTGCTCATGCATCCACATGGTATTCTGCATGCAAACAGATTTTTTTTCTTCCAGATCAGTATCAAACATCTAAGTGTGCAAGGAAAAAGACACTAAGTTGTTGATGTAAATATTTATTAGTACTTCTATTACAAAATATGACATCAGTTCATGAGAATATTTCCGGATATAAATTAACTCAGAATTTAATTTATATATTTAAGTCACCTTTACTTTTCATAAGTTATGTTCTATATATGAAAATATCATTGTAGGTTCCTTCCTGCTTTTGTTGCTTATTAATTCACTTTTTATACTGGTCTTCCTCTTTATAAAAAGCCTGGAACAGTACACAAAACAATTAGAATATGACACTACATTACATCCACTAAAAACTTCAGTTTGGAAACTTAAAAGACTCAAAAGTATGCATAATTAAATATTTATCCCACCCACTATTTAATATCTTCACACTTTTCAGTCTTATTGGTGCCTATTTGTGAAGTTTCCTTAACCATTGTTAATTCTGCAAGGCAATCTTATACAGTAAATTAAGAAGTAAATATACTATAGTATAATATTATTCACATATGGATGCACAAAGACATAGAGAATGGAAAAATGCATAGTCTTCTACTATACCTAATTATAGGAATAATAGGAAGTTGTGCTGACATTTGAAGTAGAAGCATGGATCCACATTTGTCACGGAAAAAAAAATGCATGAGTAGTCAAGACAAAGTTGATCAGATTAATTATTTCAATAGAAAAACCTAGCCTGATATGGTTAAGATAAAATTGCTATATCATGATGATGTCCTGGAAATCATTAAAAACCTGACTGTTCTCTAAGGTTTTGAGGAAACGTTTCCGTGGAACCCTGGGTGTCTGTTCGTATGCAGTCTGTTTGAATGCTTAAATTCATTTTTATGGTTTTATTATTTTAAGGGTAAGCCACCCAAAGTCATTCTGAAGTCCGGTGGGTTTGAAATCAAACAAACAAACAAACAAAGCCAGCAAGGAAGCTGGCTCAGCCTATTCTGTTCTTTTTAACAGAAAACAATAGGTATATTTATAAATTTAATTTAATTCACACATCTGTAAAATGAAAAGGATTTTTTTAGTTATACCTGGGCACTAGGGTAGCTAACAGGCATCTTAATCACCTACTTTACAAAGTGAGGTTTTGAAAGGAAAATTAAGATTAGCTGATAAATATGAAGTGAGGACTGTATGTTGTGTGTGTGTGTGTAAGTGTTGCACATGTGTATTCTATTAAAGATTTTTACAAGAATAAAATCTAGGCATGAAAAAATATATGAAGAAAATTTAAGAAAAATAAAAAGTACAAGCAGTATAGAGGGAAAAAATGAAATACACAGAAAAAGAAAATAGATTCAATTTCTATAATTTCTAACGAGTATAAGCATAATATAAATACACTCCCCCTTTTTTTGCATCATATTCTTTAAAAAGGGAGGGGCTTTTTACAGAATTCTTCTTTGAGTAAAACCCGCCTGAGAGGGTCAATCTGCAGTAATATGAAAAGCTATGTCAAGCAATGGACAGTTTGTCCATTTAGCCTAGCACTGCCTATTTTAGGCTACCAGTAGTGAAAGTAACAGTAGCTAACCTGGATCTCAAGAATTTTATTTTCCTTTAACTGCTACTTGATCCAGGGTTTTCTGCAAATGGTGGGCCTGTCCTGGGATTGGTGTTTGATGAATGCAATACAGGTTAAAGCAGGGGTCTCCAACCTTGGTCCCTTTAAGACTTGTGGACTTCAAGTCCCAGAGTTCCTCAGCCAGTTTTGCTGGCTGAGGGACTCTCGGAGTTGAAGTCCACAAGTCTTTGCTGGCTGAGAGACTCTGGGAGTTGAAGTCCACAGGTCTTAAAGGGACCAAGGTTGGAGACCCCTGGATTAAAGGGTTTGGGCTTTGATTAACTGGCCACAGCCAGTAGATTGATGTCATTCTGATTCCTGTTCTCTCTCTCTCTCTCTCTCTCTCTCTCACACACACACACACACACACACACACCCCAAGGCTTCCCCACCAAGCCACACAACTGGTAGTAAAAAAAAATTGAAACTCACCACTGAAGTGAGGCATCACTTTACTAGACAGATGCACCATCCATAAATGGTATCGCCATCTTGCCTCAGTCTTTGGTCTTTATCCAGTTCATTGTTCTGCGTAAGATTGGTTCACAATGATAATCACTTCATCTGTGTTAGATAAGAACTGGATATCATCTGCATGTTGATGGCACCTCAAATCTTCTCATTACTTCCCTTGAGTAGTTTCATGTAGTTGTTAAAAAGAATAAGTATAAAATGGAGCTCAACCATCATGAGACAGAGTACATTAACCCTCAACACCATCTTCTACAAATGTCCATCCATATAGGACTGTTATTACCATTGTACAGTATCCCCACACCCTAGCTCTGACAACCATACCATGATCAATAATATAAAAAAATCACTGAGAGGACTATGAAGACTGAAGTTGCACACCCCCTATCTTCCCCGCCCCGCCCCCAACAGGCCAACCACAGGATGATCAGGGTAGTTTCTGATTCATAATTAGGCCAAAAAGTGGCCTGAAATGGATCTAGAAAATTTTCTAGAATTGGATCAGCTGCTACTTACTCAAGTAACTTGCTGAGGAAGGGAATAGTAGCCACTGGCTTAACATGGATTCCATCTTCTGGGTCCAGATTTGGTTTTTTCAGAAGTAGCTGATTCTTTGGAAGGGGGATTGGGAATGTACCTTCTGTCAATGAGGAATTTATGTCCTCCTGAACCCATTCAAATAGCCTCCCTACTAGATTTGATGGGCCAAGAAGGGTAGGCCAAACACATCCAAGTATCTTTATTCTGCTGCAGTGATATACAAAAAAAGAGGCTGCAATAACCAAAGGCCATTCCTTTTACTAATTAATTATTCATAGCATTGTTTCCTGTTGC
This sequence comes from Ahaetulla prasina, assembly GCF_028640845.1. Lineage (NCBI taxonomy): Eukaryota > Metazoa > Chordata > Lepidosauria > Squamata > Colubridae > Ahaetulla > Ahaetulla prasina. Next base: position 231,190,024 of record NC_080539.1, on the reverse strand, counting down.
TCTGCAAAGCTCTGAGCCTTTTTGATATATTGATAGATATAAATAATGAAAATTGTTCCTTATTATTTATGTCTCTCCTTTCTGGGCCTACCTTCTGCCTAGCTTTTGCCAATAAAGTATTGTTTACTTTTGTTGATGTTTAATAAATGAACATCATGCTCTATTTTTTGCTAGCTGAAGCGAGCGATGTGTTTGTTTGATTGCTCTGATCTGGATATAGGAGTTGATTGAGAGTGTGCTGGATGCACAGAAGCTGGAAGTTACCCCCAATAATTTCCCAACAAAAAATGGTTACGGGTCTAGCAGGGAACCAGAAAATAAACTTTGAGTGCATAGGGGCACCCCAAAGCATGCCAGTGGCAAAAACATCCCTCTTTATTTCCAGGTGTATCTGTTAGATAAGATTTATGGTAATTCAAGTGTGTTCAGGAACAGCATGTTCATTGGAAGTTTCATAGATATTAGAAAGTATTCCATTAGTTTGGTAACTTAAATCTTTGTGAAGGTCATTTCAACAATCTCATTTCACAGATGTTAGCTCTGTGAGCTGATTTGTAGAGATCTGGTGATACATCAAGGAATGTGTGGAGAGACATTGGCAGGGCTGATCTTTTTACTGAGCTAACTAGATAGTAATCCCATTAGCTAGATAAAAATGCATATAAAGATTGTAACTTCTTTGCCTCCAGAGTGACTTTTGAAAACTTGCGAAATGGGATGGTAACAACTAAAATGTGAAAAATCCTCTATTCAAATGAAAAAATGAACGTAAGAGAGATTTGTTACGGTTTCAAATGATTGCTTTTCTTTCTGTAAAGGGGCCCGGGATGTTTTAATTTGATCAGACAAAGCTTTTCATTTCTCCCCCCCACCCCACCTTCTTCCCATTCCCCCAGTTCAAATCACTTCTAACCAGTCCTGGTGCAGGAAAACAGAGATTAGGAGGGGTTTAAGATCACTGGATACTGTAGCCCTCCTGCTCTCTAAAGGCAGTTCTCCAATCAGATTAGCTGTCCCCTGAAGCTACTCTAAATAAAGCATCAGGAAATTACATCAGTTTTAACGGTGGTAAACTTTGGTAATGTGGACGTCTGAAGAAGAAATGTGAGTTTTGAAGAACCCACATTTTACTCCTCTCCAAATATATGACCTTGTCTCTGAACATTCGGTTTTGATTTTTTTTTTTTTAAAGGAAGGAAAAGCAAAGTACTGCAACCATTTCTGATATATAGTACTTTGTGGATGAAATTGTTTTTATGGGGGGGTGTAGGAATTTAGCACCCACCCCCTTCCTAGAAGAATGAAATATTTTAGAAAATATTTAAAAAGGCAAAATATATTTCCCTGGATGAGAAATGGAGAAACATGTTTTAAAGACAAAGCAGCTTCCTGACTCCCCCCCACCTTTGTCAATGGGCCATTAAAGCCTCAACCAAGCTCACTCATTTCCCCCCACCTTTGTCAATGGGTCAGAGGTAGAAACTCAATCCCCCACCTTTGTCAATCGACCATCATTTGCAACACAATAGGACTCATCTAGCAACAGAAACTCACCACATGGCAAGGCTCAAGCAAGCTTGAGAGACAACCTACAATGTTAGCTAAGACCCCTAGACCACCTGGGAGTTTGACAACCAATCAGGATACTCTTCCTGTGCCCCAGAAAGTTCAAAGCTCAGAAAAAGCATAAAGCCAGGGAGCACACAGGATCTCAGGCCTTTTCTGTTCAGGAACTCAAGCCATGTGATCCTGACCACCATTAAACCATCTTTCCAAGCAGCCTCCATGTTTCCAGTGTCTTTGTCCCCACTTGGAACTGAACCCAGATGGATATTTCTTCCAACAGGGGTGTTTCTACAAAGGGGAGAAAGAGAACTGTCATTAAATCTAGAGGCGTAACCTCTACCATTGTTAACTGTTCCACTGTTCCCTTGGCATGAAGTTAAATGCATTCCATTGTTGAGAAAATGTCGGGGAGTTGTTTGCGCAAGACTTACAAAAGCAGATGTACAAAAAAAGATCAGGGAAGCGCTTGAGAAGCAGATGCCCTCTTCAATTCAGATTATACATTGTGCCAGCCCAGAACTGTTTATTCCTACTCGACTAACATTGAAATGGAAGAATGGAGTCTGTGTTGTGTAAGCTGAATTCTTGTGATTGCCTGGACATTGGCAACAAAAGAAGGCAGTTACAAAAAAGAAACTCTTCCCGCTTTTAACATGCTTGAGAGAAATAGGCTCACCCAAATATCCCCTCCACAAATCCCTTGTATGAAATATCAAGCTGAAATATAGGAGGGAGGGAAGGCTGCGTGCATTATCTAATCAAATGTCTGTGAAATCTCTTCCTTCGTTTTTTTGCCTTTCCAATGTGGCGGAGATAACAGGGATTCTGACAGGAACTTTGCTTTCTCTCATTCTGGATTTTGACAAAACAAAAGTGGCAAGCTAGACATAAGATGCTTTTTTTTCCCCTCTCCCTGCTCCTAGATAAAATTATCAGAAATTTCCCAGATAATGCCATGAGCAAGACCCGTTGACATCACAGAGTTGCCAACCTTTGTGAGGCCATCTCATGCCAGGACAGAGTGTAACTGGGGGTAGGGGGTGGAGAATAACAGTAATGGAAAACTTGAGAAATTTAGGAGAAGGAGGAACACCATGAAGTATTCTTTTTCCCTAGGTTTGGAAATGAATCCCTGAAGTCTTTTCAGGAATATAATTATAGCAATTTACATTGCTGCAATAAAAGAAGCTGTCTTTTTTGTGACCTTCAGTTTGTGGATCTTTGGACCATATGTCCCAGAATTCCCAACCACCATGGTGGGAATATGATAATCCTACGTACTGTATGTGGAGAGAATAGAGTTGTTGGGCATTCAAAGTTGATAATGTAAGTAATGCTAGTTTTGATCGTACAGTTGCTTAGTTTATCAAGCTATATGCTCCTGCATTTCATAGATAATTGATGTGATATTTTGCTGATCTTTGCTGAAACTTCCCAATCTTCCATCCTTTGCTTCAGCCTTCTCCAGTCTAAGTCCCTTCCATAGTGAGTGGACTTTTTTTTTTTTTTTCAGAATTCTCAAAAATTGTCATGCTGGCTGAGGAATGCTAAAAGCTGAGGAACCCCAAATTTGTGGAAGCCTAGTCCATTCTACTTCTGCTAGAACATATTTCCTTGAGGCAATTGGTAGCATTGCATTAGACTATGTGACTTACTGTGTAGTATGAACCCAGCCAATATATCACTTTATGGTTTGGGGAGTTATACAGACTCAGACAACCAGGTTAACTGAGCAACAGTGACTAAGTAAGCCATGGGTTTGGGTGCTGCAGGAACACCAAAGCTTTATAATGATTTAGGTCGCAGCCTTCTGCAAACGTAGCAGAAATTTTCACGCTATGTGCACAGTATTTTAGCCATCCTAGTTTCTTGTTATGTCTTTGTCTCACATCTTTCATCAAATTATAATTTTTAAGATCAAGAAGCTTGCAAGTCCTAGGAATTTTCAGTGAGAGATAGCTGGAAAGGCCTGAGCAACAATGGTGTGATCTTTATCCCCATTTTGCAGCCTACAATTGATGGGACAATATATCTAACCTACCCAAGAATACAGTTGGTTTCTGTCTTAATTTTTAAATTATTTAATATAGTACTATAATAAGGCAACCAATGAACTGTCAAAATGCCTGTGGCCATGAAGATTAATATTTTATCTTATTAATTAGTGTTGCTATTTGTATTCGCTATTGTAGATATATGACTGTACTACATTGTATAGCTGTTATAAATCTGTTTATAACATTAATCTGAAAACTACTCACCGTAGTATTTTCTTTTTGTATCTCAGCCTGGCTGTCAGTAGCATAAGAGAAGGGTGATCTATAGATATGGCAGAGGTTTTCCTTCATGCATTTTCAGAGTAAAGAGCTACTAGGCCTTGTAACAGTCTCCCTCAAGGAGGGTTCTTAAGTCTGTAGTCTGAGACCCAATTGCTCTCTCCTCTGAGTGTATATAAAGGAAGAGAACCTTCTAGAGCACCAATTATGTATTTATTGGTTTAAGTATTGTTTGATATGTAGTATGTCGATATCTAGATCAACCTTGGCAACTTTAAGACCTGTGGACTTCAACATCCAGAGTTCCTCAGCCAACTTGCTGGGTGAGTTCAATTCTGGGTGTTGAAGTCCACAAGTCTTAAAGTTGCCAAGGTTGGAGACCCCTGCACTAGATAGTAATCACTTTGGATATCTTCCTTATCCCCTCTTCCCTGGGCTGTGATTGTGTTAAGCGTTGACTCTTTTTAAACCTTTTAAAATTTTACTTGCATTAATTGGACATCTCTTTACCCTTTTCTAGAACTTGGTCATTGGCCTGATTTGATCACATAATTTATCTCTGACCTTCCAACCCTCACACAGCACAGCATACCATCAATAAAGCTGGTATCTTATACCTACTTGCTGGAGAGGACATGTACTTAACTCAGTGGAATTTATTTCTAAATTGGCCTTCAGGGGGTTTTGCATTGTTATACCCACTTTAAGAAAAGCAAGCCTGATTGAATTTATTGGCGCTTTATCTCTGAGAAGACAAGCATAGGATTGCATTATACCTTCTTTTCCATACATTCTTAATTAGAATATAAATTCATTAAGAGGGAAAAAACCAAGCATTCTAATCATGATTTAGGCTTTTAGCAAGAGCTGGCCTCCTTTTGGTGGACAAAGGCTGAACTTGACAAGTTTCAGAGGGTGACTTTAGAGGAATGTTCTTGACATTTTTAAAATTCTGACTGGATTCAGAAGCTCTGGTGTCAGAGCTTATGTTACAGTTTTCATTTATTTCCTAATTCAGAGCATCCAAAAACTGTCCTGTCCGTTTTCAGCTGTCACGGTGAGGAGCGAGCTCTGATTATGTACCCAAATAAGACTTTGAAGCTGTAGGCTGTTCATCAGGAGAATGCCTCTTTTCTCCATTATCAGTGTATTTATTTTCCTCTTGTTTTAGCTATTGTTGTTCTTAAGAGGGGAGTTGCTACTTGATAACTTAATTTAAATATGAATGTTTTACTGTCAGTTGCCCCTTCATCCAAACCAAGCTCATAAAGACATTCCATGTCATTTGCATTGTTGGGAGATGCCCTGCCATATAAAGTAGTTAGAACTAAACTACAGCAGCTGTGCACTGTCTCCAAAAAGAATTATGGGGTATGTCCTGAATGTGTGGCATTGCTTTGTGAGGATTTGAGGCACTACAGTTTAGCCACCACAAAAAATGCTGAGCATTACCTGTACAACCAAGTAGCTCTGAAGGCCAAGATTTCTGCCCACAGTCACTATACTTTCTTCTTCTTCCTGACTTTTCAGATCCGGTTTTAATTCCTCACCTACGTTATATAAATAATTACTTTTTCCTACACTGTTGGCAAGACATTTATTTACTCCTGTGTTTAAGAAACAATTATGCACAGTGATACTGAAAACCCATCCTGTCATAATTGCCAGATTGTTCTCCAAAAACTTACATGCAGGCAGCCAAAAAAATTATAATCATTTATCTCTAAAAGAGCAGTACTCAAGGGTATCTTATTGTTCGTAGAATGCATCACACAAAAACAATGCCAAATTGAACAGCATAGCAAATGTCATTGTGGTGAACATAATGCATTTTTTTTTTAAATTGAAAATACAATTAGTGGATTATTACAAAGCATACAGTGTATTTAATGCTTGGAAAGTATCGTGGGCTAGGGCTGGACATAAGGGTTCTAGTATCTAGAGATAGTGGATGATAGTTTAGTTTCCCCACCAATTTAAAATCTAAATTAATTCCATGAATCTTTGATGCCCCAAACAGGCACCTGAGACAGATTTACATTGGGCTTGCTACAAACATGTTATTTGTGCCATCCACTGTAAGAACTCTACTACCGTAGGAACCTAAGGTATTCAAGAGCCATAGAGTGTTGGTTGAATGCATCCAAGCTTCAACTTGAACTTGCTTTTTATTTGACTTGGGTTCAATTTCCTCTCAGTTCGAAGTCAGAGTTGTTATTTTTGAGAATGAAATTAGAGATACTTAATTTATTATTATTAAAGTTGTTTGCTACCCATCTTGCTGGAAGGGTACTCTGAACGCTAAGAAAAACCTCAGAATGGACTAGATTAATTAATCCCATTCCTTAGTTATTACAACTAATTTGTTGGAATTTTCATCCTCACAGAATCTCCAGTTAGAACAATCAATAAGTGGAACGACTTGCCTGCAGAAGTTGTAAATGCTCCAACACTGGAAATTTTTAAGAAAATGTTGGATAACCATCTGTCTGAGATGATGTAGGGTTTCCTGCCTGTGCAGGGGGTTGGACTAGAAAGCCTCCAAGGTCCCTTCCAACTCTGTTGTTATTATTATTATAACTTCTGTACATTATACAGAACCTCCAATATGGAATATTCATGGCCGTTGCCACCTTTTTTCCCCACAACACAAAGTAGTATTTCTGCACTGCACAATAACTGGCAATAGTTCTCCAGTGAGGGATCATTAAGAACAGCAACAATGGTAAGGGGTTTTTTTTCCTTCTTGTTCTCTAGTAGCAATTATTTTTGCAATGAAACAAAATAAGTGTATAAACTCTGACTAACCACTGTATGCTAGATGGGGAGGCAGATGGGGAGAAGTGGCAATCCTGACTGTTGAATATGGGGAGATGCCACCTTGCCTTCTAACAGGAGGAGAGAAACGCTGGATGGTGGGAGGACTCCTGCCAATATCTCCACAATGTTTCCTCTGGAATAGAAGCTTAGCCTATAGCGAAGGAGCTCAGCTTCCCAAACTCCTCAAAAACCCAGCAATGTTTGTGTTTGGAAGCTGCCTTGTTTGTGAAACAAGTTTGCATGTACTGTTGACAGACACAGGGTCAGGGAGATGATGGTGAACATACCGTATGGCTTTTCAGATGTTGTTGAACTGTAACTCGCAGCCATCTCAAAACCCAAAGTATTTCATCTGGGAAATAAATCTTGTTTGGAAAAATCAACCAGGATGCAATTGAAGGAGGAGATTTCTGTGAGCCCGTGATGGCAAAAAACCCTGATAACACTTTTCCTGACTAACAACTTTTACGGAAAGGCATCAGTTTTTGTGAGCCACAGCTCAGTTCATCAGGTGATACTATAATATATCATTTAGTTAGTTGCATCACAATTATTGATGAAGCAAGAATATATGCCTTAAGCCTTAGATGATGCTGGACAAGGCATTTGATTGCATGAATTGGCCCCAAAATTTTGTTTTAGATTGAAATCCAAAGCAGGTGGTAGAGATGTTTGACTGTTTGGGGTTTTGGTTTTTTCTTCTTCTCATGTCTGACACTTTTCTGAAATGCAAGATAATAAGAAACACATACTGACGCATTGCAGTCAACAAAGGACCAATGTTTGCTTACAAAGATTGCATTCATTAATGTCCTAAAATAATGGAGATACTATTTCCAACCACTTAAAAATAACTCATGGAGCAGTCTTTTCTTGTTCCTGTTGTGGGATCTGAACAAATATAGACTCCCAAAGGAAAGTTTGTCATCAGACCAGTATGTCACATTATTTTTAAAATTCATGACAAATCTGCTGTTGTGCAGGTCATCTGAAGGAAACTTCAGCAACTCAAGAAAATGACTACCCGTGCATAATGTGGAAGATATGTGTCTCTATTAATACGTAGTACTGAAGATCATGTCAGACTTCCAAGAAGGAGCTTGATCATCTGAGGAATGCTTGTGATAAGGATGAAAGATAAGTAACTACTGATAATTGATACAAATACCAAGTTTCCTTCACTGAAACCGCATAGTGGTTAAACTCTTGTAGGATTTAAATTGGGATCAGGTGGGGAGAGAAGGGAGAAGACAGGAAAGTTATTCAAGTTACATTTGAGACAGAATACAAGTATGTTAATAATAAAACTTATTCATCAATAGTTCTAATGTATTAAAAACCCATTGTGCTTGCTAGGTCTTTGAAATGGTCTGAAACCTTTTGACATATATGAGTTCAACAATGTCTTGCTCAATTGGGCTGATAAAGGTTCTCTATTCCCAAATCGCTACTCTGAGATTGATAATAGAATAAAATAATAAAATGTTGGCTTGGTTTAGTGGTTAAAAGTGCTGATTAGAAACTGAGAAACCGTGAATCCTAGTCCTCTTATAGACTTGGAAGCCAGCTGGTTGATTTGAGAGCAGTCATTTTCTTAGACAACTAGCCAACCATCCTCACAGTTGTTTTTGTGGGTGAAGAGGTTAAAAAAAAAGAGAAGAAAGTACCATTATGGACAGCACCTTGAATCGTAAAAAATAAAAGTGGCAGCAGATATCTTCTGATATCAGGCAATCATCCACTAATTCATCTTTCCTCCTACAATGTGTTTAAAGTATAAGTATTCTCACATGTTGCTGTGCCCTGTTTTCAATTGCATTCAATGAATTTTCAATCCATTTCAGTTTTATTTTTGCATTTGAATATTGTATTGACACTTGCAGGTGAGATGCAGATGCTTCGAAGAACTCCAAATATCTCTCTTTTAAAAAGTCACATCCACAACTTCATTATCTAACTTAGTTATAATAATAATAACAGAATTGGAAGGGACCTTGGAGGTCTTCTAGTCCAACCCCCTGCCCAGGCAGGAAACCCTACACCATTTCAGACAAATGGTTATCCAACATTTTCTTTAAAATTTCGAGTGTTGGAGCATTTACAACTTCTGCAGGCAAGTTGTTCCACTGATTAATTGTTCTAATTGTCAGGAAATTTCTCTTTAGTTCTAAGTTGCAGCTCTCCTTGATTAAGTTCCACCCATTGCTTCTTGTTCTACCCTCAGGTGCTTTGGAGAATAGTTTGACTCCCTCTTCTTTGTGGCAACCCCTGAGATATTGCAACACTGCTATCATGTCTCCCCTAGTCCTTCTTTTCATTAAACTAGGCATACAGAGTTCTTGCAACCATTCTTCATATGTTTTAGCCTCCAGTCCCCTAATCATCTTTGTTGCTCTTCTCTGCACTCTTTCTAGAGTCTCAACATCTTTTTTACATCGTGGCGACCAAAACTGAATGCAATATTCCAAGTGTGGCCTTACCAAGGCATTATAAAGTGGTATTAACACTTCACGTGATCTTGATTCTATCCCTCTGTTTATGCAGCCCAGAACTGTGTTGGCTTTTTTGGCAGCTGCTGCACACTGCTGGCTCATATCTAAATGGTTGTCCACTAGGACTCCAAGATCCCTCTCACAGTTACTACTATTGAGCAAGGTACCACATATCCAGTACCTGTGCATTTTGTTTTTTTGGCCTAAATGTAGAACCTTACTTTTTTCACTGTTGAATTTCATTTTGTTAGATAGCGCCCAATGTTCTAGTCTGTCAAGATCTTTCTGTATCTTGAGCCTATCTTCTGGAGTGTTGGCTATTCCTGCCAGCTTGGTGTCATCTGCAAATTTGATGAGTTCCCCATCTATCCCCTCGTCCAAGTCATTGATGAAGATGTTGAAGAGTACTGGGCCTAAAACAGAGCCTTGGGGTACTCCACTGCATACTTCCCTCCATGTGAATGTAGTTCCTTTGAGGACTACACGTTGAGTGCGGTTGGTCAGCCAGTTACGAATCCATCTGGTGGTGGTGCTGTCTAACCCACATTTTTCTACTTTATCTAGTAGTAGGTTATGGTCTACCTTATCAAATGCTTTACTGAAGTCCAAGGAAAATATATCGACAGCATTACTCTGGTCCACTAATTTTGTTACTTTGTCAAAGAATGCAATAAGATTAGTCTGGCATGATCTGTTTTTGACAAACCCATGTTGGCTTTTAGTTATTAATTTGTTTGCTTCTAGGTGTTCGGTGATTCGTTGCTTGATTATCTTTTCCAGAATCTTCCCTGGTATTGAGGTTAGGCTGATAGGTCTGTAGTTTCCTGGATCTGTTTTTTTTCCTTTTTTGAAGATGGGAATTACATCAGCTCTTTTCCAGTCCTCTGGCAGTTCCCCTGTGCTCCAGGATCTTTGAAAGATATAGTTCAGTGGTTCTGAGATTTTGTCTGCCAGTTCCTTCAGAACCCTGGGGTGTAATCCATCCATTCCTGGTGATTTGAACTCGTCTAGGGTAAACAGAATTACCTTGCATCACAGTGGACATTGGAGAGTTAGTTAAGCATCTTTCAATCTTGTTGAATTCCCAGTAAATTCATGCACAGATCCTTTAGTGCAGGAATGTCAAACTTGCAACAACAGATTGTTGTCATGTGATGTATTGCAGTTTTTTTCCCCTTCGATAAACCGGAGATGGGCGTAGCCAGCATGTGATGCATCTGGCCACAAGTTTGACACTCCTGCTTTAGTGTTACAGTAAGTGGCAGCCCTGCTATTGTGTAGTTTTTCTAAAACAATGTTACAGGGTAAAATGCTAGCAACTCTACTTTTAACAGAATAACAGAATAACAGAGTCACAGATGTTCCATAAGTAGAGGATGGATGGATGGATGGATGGATGATTGGGTGGATGGGTGGATGGGTGGATGGATGGATGGATGATTGGATGGATGGGTGGATGATGGATGGATGGATGATTGGATGGATGGATGGATGGATGGATGGATGGATGGATGGATGGAGAAACAGACAATTTACTGCTGGTTCAGCCTCCTATTGATCAGCCATGGAAATCCTATCTTAATGATAACGATGCTCCCCTGAGTGGCTGCTGGCCGACATTCATTCACTCCGTTTTCGGAGCATACTGTTTGTGTCTATGAGATAAATAGCATGTTATGGACACCTCCCTTAACGTGCACAATTTAAAGTGTCTTCTTGGGTTAAAGGATTCAAACTAGGACAGCAGCAAAATGCAGTAAACAACCGATCACATGGCTGCACACTGTAAGCTAAGAGGTCATTTCTGGAAGGGGGAGTGCAAAGCTTTAAAAAGATCTCAGAAGAAACGAGAGACTGAACCAATCTCAAATGCAAGGATGATCTCATCCCTCGTTTTGAGACGCCGCCGACTGTAGTAGAGGGGGAAAAAAAGGGAGCATGGAGACTATTTTGGCTGCAGGTATGCTCAGACGATTGGCTCGCTGTCTAGAAAGGAATGTGCTTCTTTTATAAATGGCCACCCGGCTTTTGAAGTGAAATTATATCACAGGCAGCAAGTGACCAGGCTTACCCAGGTCCCATATTTCAGGTTTCTGAGCTTCCACTCCACATTGTATTTGAAATGGAGCACATGCCAAACATTTATGAGCAGGCTAGTTACTTGGAAAGGAGTATCTCTCTTCGCTGTCCAACTGGTTGCAAAACACTGTAGCCCAGGGATGCAGCTAAACTATTTTGAAAACTGAACTTAATAAACTTGGATGTGTATACATGCACGTCACACACACACACACACACACACACACACACTTGCTTCATTCAGATGACTTTCATTTCTCGCTGGTCCCGTGCCCCTGTTCCCTGTTTTATAACGGTTTCACAGGATTGCGTTGCCTTAGTTTAAAGGAAAAAGGAAAAAAAAAACAGAATATAGCTGCCACCCTAAAATATAGGGGTGTGTGGGGTGAGGGGAATCTATGCAGATTTTGTTTTGTTCACTCCATGTAACTCCAATTTAGATTTTCAGATATATATTTTAGACTTTTTGTTCATTATTAAACATATGCCTTCACTCGCCTGCATGCATTTATCAGATGCACTCAAGCTCCCACTACCTTCATTCAAACCTATTGTATTCATTCCTTTCCTCTTAGGTTCATCGACCGGCAGCATATCTATTTTTTATTTCATCGATTATTTACTGCTTTTTCCCACTTATTCTTCTATTCCAAGTCACAATATCCCAGGTGCCATAGTGGGTACCATATGGACAATTTTTTTATTTTATTTTTTATTTTTATTTACATTTATATCCCGCCCTTCTCCGAAGACTCAGGGCGGCTTACATTGTGTAAGGCAATATAGATATCCTTCCACCTCCTATTACGGCTTTGGTTGATTGTGAGTTTCACATAACACGCTTTAATAAGACGAAGAACAGACTTGGTTTCTGGCATCAGTCACACTCTGTAATTGGTAATCTCTGCTAATGGTACCAACAATATTTATTTAATATGGCATCTATCCATTGAAACTCTGGGCCAAGGACCTACCAGATGTTACAGTTTCACCAAAGGGACTTTGAGCATGCCCACTAGGCCAGATCCGGTGGGATACTCGTACCAATCTCCTTTAATAAATTCAGACCAATATGCTGAAACACAACCAAAGTCCTATTTTTCCCCAAAGCATGCTTTCTTGCTATTCTACATGAGATATGATCTCCAGTTTGAAGATGGTCTTGCAAATCTAGATCTACATCAGTGGTGGGTTTCAAATTGTTTTACTACTGGTTCTGTGGGTGTGGCTTGGTGGGCGTACCATGGGTTGGTGAGTGTGGCTTGGTGGGCGTGGCAGGGGAAGGATTACTGGTGGGTTGCCCCCGATTCGGATCGGTTCACAAGAACAGGTAGTAAAACTGATGGGCGGCTCCGCCCACTGATCCAGATGTCGTCAGGAAGCTTTTGCGCATGCACGGCCCTGTTGCGAACTGGTAGTAAAGGTAAGTAGAACCCATCCCTGGGAAGGATACTGTAAAATCTCCATTCCCTCCCGATCAGCTGGTACTTGGGAAACAGAGAATAGATGGGGGCGGGGCCAGTCAGAATTTTTACTGCCGGTTCTTAAACCTTCCGCTACCAGTTCTCCAGAACTGGTCAGAACCTGCTGAAACCCACCTCTGATCTACATATTGTCAGATCAGCTAATAAGTACATGCAGTGTATTAACACACATTAGGATATTCCCATTTCTTTGCTAATAGAGGCTCTCCTGCTGTAGTTGAATCCAATCCTAACAATGTTTTCCCTTATAAGCTATAATAAGAGAATAAGATAGCTTTTATTGTCATTTTTTTTTCTGTGAACACACTGGGACACATTAAAAAAAGGAAATTCTGATGTTCGTTCTCAAAAGAATATATATATATATATATATATATATATATATATATATATATATATACACACACACACACACACACACACACACACACACACATATTAATCACAGTCCATCTTGAAAAAAGTGTCTTGAGATTTAACAAGATTGATATGGTACAAAGCTACTACAGATCTAGTTGTTCTGCTTCGGATACTGTGAAGCCTTCCCCCAGAAGGTAAAAAATGATAAGTCTGTATATGTATGTCTGTATGTATGTGTGTGTTTACACATATTTACATACACATTCACCAAAAGCCACAACCGGCTCAAAAAAAATGAAAAGATGAAGATAAAAAATAATTGGAGTAATAATAAAGGATTAAAGTTATATGCATATTAAAAAAGGTGTGCGCTTTATAATGTTATTTTTGTATGTACAGTACATACCAAAAATTCTTCTCTCACACATACACAAACCACTCTGCTTATCTATAAATACACAAAGACAGAGCCTCCCATCTTCCAGCAGAAATAGGAAAAGAACAGGATGAAAAACACAACCAGGTTGAAGACAGATTAAGAGAATAAGTAGCAGTTCCAGAAGCTAAGAAGAAGGGGACAAAAAAAATAGAGAGAGGAAGCAAGGGTTAAGAGTTCCAGATTAAAGGGGCAGTTACATAAACAGCAAGCTGGAAGCTTTTTCTTTCTCACTTACAAGACCTGTCTCCCTGCTGGCTCCTTAAAAGACAATTAGAAGACATATCAAACATTTCCTGAGGCAAACCAAAAAGAAAATAAGATTAAAGGTTAGGATGCGAGCAAGAGATGATGGATGGGGGTGGGGAGAAAGGAAAGGAATCCATCATAAATATATCTTAACACATATGTATTAATATTAGAATTACATAGGCTGGTTAATTATTTTACAAATAGTATAATGGACACTAGAATAACATTTCAATATAAATAGATATGAAGAATGGAATAAGGGAAATAGGAAAAGTATGAATAAGAATGAAACAATAAGAAACTAGAATTTGAAATATTAAAAGGCATAAAACCATGATTAGCAGTGAAATATTAGAACTAAAAAAATGGGTGATTAGATAACAAAAGAATTTATTTTAATATACATATGTGTATTAGTAGAATTATACTCTATATAGAATTATGTATTAATGATTGTGATTGGTACTAGGAGTGTACATTGAGACAATGAATAATGAAAGATTGAAGGATGAATTTTTGATATAAATTGAAGTGGGGGAAAAACACGTCTTTGAATATTAGCGATATTGGAAGGGAAAAAAACAACTTAAAATTGAGATAGAAATAGGGGAATAATAATAAATATATATAGATATATAGATATATTGACACAAAGGTATGTGAAAGAACAAAAGGAAGGTTTAGAATTAAAGGGTGATAGTTACAGATATGTGTAGATGAAACTATGAAAATGAAATGTAATAACTAGGAGTAGTAAATGAGAATTTATTTGAATGAGAAATAGAAATGAATGACTTTAATGTTACATGTGTTAAATTGTATGGAATTGTAGTAAATGCAATATATGAGACTATAATATTTGAAATTTCTTTATTTGCAAATATGGAATTTAATTAAAGCATTTGAAATTATGTTTACTTAAAAAATTGGATATAAATTTTTGTGATTGGAATAAAACTATATCACGTTGTGAAAAGGGAGTAATGGGAAAATATTTGAAGAGGATGATTTAGAGTTAGGGTTAAATATTAGAAAATGATTGATTTGAAATTAAAGGGTTTTAATTTGGAGGAAGCAATGAGAGGAGGGGGAAAAAGAGAGAAAAATTGATTAATGATTAGAGATTAGGGCGAATGGTAAGATTAGTTATATAATAGAAATAAGGAAAATAAAATAAAAATTAGAGACAAAGAATATTATGGCAAAAAGTGTAATATATAAATTGTAACAGGAAATAACTGAAAGTTGTACAAATTTGTGATTTGGCCAATACTCTATTCAGAAAAAATGCATTGTTTCTTTGTTTCTGTGTGTGTTTGTTAAAAAATAAAAAAAAATTTATAAAAAAAATAACTAGGAGTAATAACATTATGTTTATTGTACTGAAATGTATGATACCCAGCTATCACACTATTCATGCACTGATACGTATAAACAATATAAAATATTTTTTAATTTAATTTTGTCATAACAGTATACATAAACATTGTCATAAGGGAGGCTTCCGGTTTGGCACCGTAGGTGATGGCGGTGATCTTTACGATCACCAACCTCTGGATTTTGTGGAATCGCTAGGACAGCTTAAATCTGCAGTCCAACGGTTCGAAAAACCCTCTTCGGGAGAAGAGGAGGTGAGCTGAGGGCAGAGGTTGAATTTCCTAAAGCCCCTGAGAAAAAGGGGTTTGAAGGTTAAGTTCCTCCAGCAACCCGAAGTGCTCCAGATCCGAGATTCTTCTGCTTTGGCGGAACCAATCACCACGACCAAACGCCGAGATTTATTTTGGACAATAAAGGATTATACGGACAGAGCGAAAGTGGGAGAACTTTATGCAAGTAGCCAAGCCGATTCCCGATACTTTGTAACAAGTTTGAAAACAGCAAGAAAATGGGCGAATTGTTAACAAGTTAACGAGTGGAAAGCGAAAGTGATACTTTCACCGTTTGTCTGCAGTTGGTAATTTGCATGTTACTTGCTGCTTTAACTCTTTAACTCTTTGCTGCCTGCTGATAGAATCTAGGAGATTTTCTTTTTAAATATTGCTTTAAAAGACTGTGTTTCTCAGAGGTTAAGAAGATTTAAAGTGAATATTAAGTTGGAAATAAAATAAAATAATTTTATAGAAGATGGCAGCCAAACAATTAAAGTCTACTGTAACAAAGGGCTCTGGAATTTTATCAGCTGGTGCCTCTCCAGCTCATACAGCAGAGACTAGAACATTGAACTTAGAGGCGGTACAAGAGAATTTAAAAGACTTTATGCAAGAAAAATTTAAAGTAATAACTGATGAGATGTCTGAAATGAAAGAGCAGATATCAGAAATTCAAGTGGGAAATAAAGAAGTTAAGGAAGGATTTGTAATTGCAGTACAAAGTTTGGCAACTAATGTGATTTTATTGGAAGAGGAGGTTGAAGAAATTAAGCAACATAATTCAAAATTAGAAAATAAAATGGCTGAATTTCAAAGTAAAATGGAAAAAACAGATGATGAAATAGTTTTGATACAATATAGAAATATGGAATTTGCTCTAAGAATTCGTGGTCTGAAAGAGAATAAAGAAGAGAATTTAAGGGAAATTTTTTCTGAAGTATTTGCTGAGATATTAGCAGCTCGTCCAGCAGATGTGGCTTATCAAATTGATAAAATATATCGTGTGAATTCTTGGATAGCAAGGCAAAAAAAGTTGCCAAGGGATGTTGTTATTTATTTTACAAATAGAACAGTGAGAAATCAGATTTTGCAAGCCTCATATAAGGGGGAGAAGATTCAGATTGCTGGTCAAGATATTTTAATATTAAAGGAAATTCCACCAAAAATGTTAAGGGCTAGAAGGAATTTGCTTTCCTGGTGAATGAACTTAAAAAACGTCAGATTGAATATAGATGGGATATTCCAACTGGTATAATAGTATATTATGCAGGGAAAGTACATCGTCTCAATACAGTTGGAAAAGCAAGAGAATTTTATGTTGAGGCATTAAAAGTTGGAAGTCTTTCTCCACTGGATGCTAGAAGAAAGGAGACTGAAGTGAAGGAAAGAGAAGTGAAGCAGGTTCAAGAACAGATTGCGATGGAAGAAGATTTATTACAAGTGTTGGAAATACCTATGACGGGTCCAGATTCAAAAGAACAAAGGCTGACAAGAGCTGCTGCTAAACGCAAGGAACAAGAGATGAAGGCACAACAACAACTGGCAACTACTACAACGGAAACAGTGGGAGGAGCAAGGCCTAAAGCAAAATGTGATCTGCGGCTAGTGTTCCAAAAGTTTCCTTTGGCCGATAATGGCAATTAAACTATTAACTTGGAATGTTAATGGTTTGAATTCACCATGAAGAGAAGGAAAGTATTTCATTATTTGAAACAATTTAAAATGACATTACTTGTTTACAAGAAACACATATTAGATCTTTAGACCAGAAATATTTGATAAATTCAAAACTGGGAGTACATTTTGTTGCCTCCTCTTTGGAGAAAAAAAATGGTTTAGTTATATATATAAAGAAGGATATATCAGCAAAATTAATTGAGGTGGATAAGCAAGGAAGATACATTGCTATTGAACTCTTGTTGGAGGGAAAGAAGACATTATTAATAGGAGTTTATGCTCCGAATCAACAACAAGAAAAATTTTTCAAGTTTTACATAAAAGAATAGTATTTTGGGATTATAAATCATATATATTAATGGGTGATTGGAATGGTGTGTTGGATACTCAAAAGACAAAAAGTTTAAGGAAGATATCAAGCGGGCGAAATTACCAAAGGCTTTTTGAAATGATGGAGGACTTGGAATTAAGAGATATTTGGAGAACATAATACAGAAGAGAGGATTTTACCTTCTTTTCTGATAGGCATCAATCATTTTCGAGGATTGATTTTATTTTGATTACTAATGATTTGTATTCTAGAGTGAAGAAGACTAAGATTTGTTCAAGAACTTTATCTGATCATAGTCCAGTTTGGATTGAATTTGATCGGGAAAAGGAGGCTAGGAGATCATGGAGGTTGAATGAGAATTTGTTTAAATATGAACAAAATGTAAATGAATGTAAAAACAAATGAAAGAATTTTTATTATGAATATGAAAAAGAGACATCTATAGAGATGATTTGGGACTCAGTAAGGCTTATATGAGAGGAAATCTTATACAAATGAATATTAAATACAAAAATAAATTGCAGAAAAGAAAAAGGAACTGGAAGAGGAAATTAAAAGAAAGAACAATTATTGATAAAATAGCCCAGGAAATAGTAAAATAAAAGAATCAATAAATATATTAAGAGGTCAGTTTAACATGTTGATGGCAGATCAAGTAGCAATTAATTTACAATATAAAACATAATACGTTTAATAATGCCAATAAGCCAGGAAGATGGCTTGCCTATTTAATAAGGAAAAACAGAAAATCACGAGCGATTGATAAAATAGAATATAGGGGTAAGGAAGTTTATCAAAAGAACTTGATTAAAAAGCATTTTAGAGTATTATAGTAAGTTATATTCTAGGGATATGGTTGATGATACAGAGATAGAAAGATATTTACAACAACAAAATATTTGTGAGCTTACAGAAAATCAAAGAGAAGAATTGAATCAATTAATTACTTCAGAGGAAATTTTCTTAGCAATTAAACAACTTAAAATCGGTAAAGCACCAGGAACAGATGGTTTAACAGCTGTTTATTATAAAATTTACAAAATGAGATGGTTGAACCACTTAAAGAGTTATTTAATAAAATTCAAATGGGAGGAGATGTTCCCCCTTCATGGAGGACAGCCTTTATTTCGTTAATACCGAAGGAAGATCGAGATGGTATTAAAGCAGAGAATTATAGGCCTATATCACTTTTAAATACTGATTACAAGATATTTACCAAGATATTGGCTAATAGATTAATGCCAGTGATGAATCAAATAATTCATAATGATCAGTCAGGATTTATTAAGGGTAGGCAGATGAGATATAATGTGAGGCAAATCGTAAATTTACTTGAATATTTGAACGAAACAACCAAGTATCAGCGGCATTCCTTTTTGGATGCTGAAAAAGCTTTTGATAGATTGGATTGGCAGTTTTGTTTAAAGTAATAGAAAAATGCAATTTGGGGATTATTTTATTCCATGCAATTAAAGCAATATATCAGAAGCAAACAGCACAAATAATAGTAAATGGTGGGTTAACAGAAACTTTTAAAATTGAGAAAGGGACGAGACAGGGATGTCCTTGTCCCCATTACTTTTATTTTAACTTTAGAAATTCTTCTGAATAACATCGTGGTTCCGATCGAATAAAGGGAATTAGAGTTAAACATCAAGATTATAGATTAAGAGCTTTTGCAGATGACCTGGTTGTTACTGTATCTCAACCAATATACTCAGTAACTGGTTTAAAAGATATAATTGGTCAGTATGGTAAAGTATCTGGATTTAAGGTGAATCAGCAAAAGACAAAGATGATAACTAAAAATATGAATATACAACAAAAGAAGAGTTAGAAAGAACTACAGGTTTTGAAATCGTTAAAAGGTTAAATATTTAGGAATATATATTACAGCTTCAAATGTTAAATTATACAAAAATAATTATGAGGTATTGTGGCAGAAGGTATGGAAAGAAATGGAGAGTTGGAAGAAGTTACAACTATCTTTGCTGGGAAGAATAGCGGCTATAAAATGAATGTTTTGCCCAGGTTTTTGTTTTGTTTCAAATGATACCGGTGTTTAAGAATGATATTAAATTACAGGAATGGCAAAAGGGATTAGTAAATTTGTATGGATGGGCAAAAACCAAGAATAAAATTAAAAATAATGCAGGATATAAGGAAAGGGGGTCTTAAAATGCCTAATTTAAAATTGTATTATGAAGCAGTTGTTTTATCATTAATTACTGATTGGATTAATTTAACTGAGGAAAGAGTTCTGAATATAGAAGGTTATGGTTTGTTATATGGGTGGCATGCCTATTTATTATATGATAAGAAAGTTGATAAAATATTTAAAAATAATATAATTAGAAATGCATTATTGAGGGTTTGGAGGAAATATCAATACAAATTAGATGGAAAGATTCCAATATGGGCAAACCGAGACACATGATAGAAAATATAAATATATATCAAAAGATGGAGGTAGTTACTTATAAAGAACTTCTTTGTATGGAAAAGGGGGAATTACAATTAAAATCTAGAGAAAAGATGGGGGAAGAAGGGAAAAATTATACATGGTTCCAATATGGACAACTACAAGCTAGATGGAAATTAGATCAAAAAATAGGTGTTAAGCAAATTGAGGATAATTTGTTAAAACAAATGAGAGATCAAGGTCAACAGCATATTAAGAGGTTGTATAATGTATTAGTAGAAATAGATTCAGAGACTGATTTGGTTAAGGATTGTATGATTAAGTGGGCACAAAATTTTCAGCAACCAATAATGTTGGAAACTTGGGAAAGAATTTGGGTGAGGAATGTTAAATTTACACAAGCGCAAAATATGAGAGAAAATTTTTATAAGATGTTTTATAGATGGCATTTAGACCCCAAAAAATTGTCATGTATGTATCCTAATGTACAGGCTAAATGCTGGAGATGTGATTGTGAAGATGCTACTTATTATCATATATGGTGGACTTGCAAAAAAGTTAAAGCATTTTGGATTAAAGTATGGTGGATCATGCAGAATATTTTGAAAAGAAGATTAAGTTTACCCAGTTCTTTTTACTAGGAATAATTATGGATTGTACAGCTATAGAGACTAAATTGATTCTGAACTTAATAACAGCCGCAAGACTTTTGATTGCTCAATATTGGAAGAAAGAAGAATTACCTACAATTGAAGAATGGACTCTTAAAGTATCAAATCTGGCAGAAATGGCAAAAATCTCTGCTTACTTGAAAGACTATACACAAGAAAAATATATTTTAGAATGGAAAATGTGGATTGATTATATTCAAAATAAGTATCAGATAAAAAAATATCAAATAGCATATGAGTAAATTTAGGAAATAATTTGTATTAGATATATTTTTGAAGGAGAGGGAATTGAGAGTGTGAATAAGCGTGAGAGACTAGAGATTATAATTTAGGATTTTAGATTATGATTGTTAGTTTGATACCCTGCATTTTGTTCTGGGAAGTCGGGGTGGGGGTGGGGGTAAAGGGAAGGGAATTGGGGGTTGAGGTTAGTGATGGAGTGATGGTTAATGTACAGGGATTATTGAAGATGTATAAATATAATTAATGTAGGGTCGGGTCTGACCAGTTGCCATTTTAGAACGGTGGGGAGGGGAAAAAGAGAGAGTAGGAGGTAGGAAAGAGGAGAAGAGGAAGGAAGAGGGGTAGAAGAGGGAGAAGAGTGGAGGGTGGAGGGAGGAGAGGAGGTAGATAAGAGAAGGAGAGGAAGGTTTGGAAAGTAAAAGAAGGTAGAAGAGGGAAGAAGGTTAAAAAGGGGGGTGGTGACTGGGCAGGCCCGACTAATTGTATATAACTGTACATTGGATGAATTATTTGATAAGATTGTAAAAATAAAACTTTTTTTATAAAAAAAAAAAAAAAAAACATTGTCATAAGTAAAAAACATATCATGAATATATATATATATATATATACATAAAGTAAAGAATATGCATTAGCTCTATTAATTAGATATAATAAAGGGAACAATAGGACAGGAACAGTAGGGACTTTTGTGCTCTTATGCACGCCCCTTATAGTCCTCTTAGGAATGGGGTGAGGTCAATAGTAGACAGTTTTTGGTTGAAGATTTTGGGATTTTGAGTAGAGACTATGGAGTCAGGTAATGAGTTCCAAGCATTAACAACTCTGTTGCAGAAGTCATATTTTCTGCAATCAAGTTTGAAGCGGTTGACATTAAGCATGAATCTATTTTTTGCTTTTTTACTTTTATTTTTTTATTTTTGGGGGTTTTTTAATTTAATTTTTTTTATTTTTTGGTTCTAAATAGGAAGTAATTTAGTTGCTAGACTTTGTACTCCCATCCTTTCTATCTCAATAAATCTTGCTAAAGAAACTCAGTGAAATCAGGTTGGGAATTATTTCAGTTTTAGGCTGCTTCCAAAGAGCCTGAGACCAGAGGAAGGAACAAAAGGTGATTTGGTTTGCCTTCAGGAGGAGAAATGCCTGAAATGAAGGAAGAGAAGCGTGGAGCCCCTCCCCTCTCTAAGGACTCTTGTTGATGCTTTCCTGTAGGGCTTGAGGTAACAAAAAACTATGGTAGTATATTCCCACCTCATTGCCATGTCTTATTCTGTCCTGCAAGTAGAACTACTCTGAAAGAAGAGATGGTTAGAAAAAAAGTCACAGGTTTGTTAAGTGAATCTGGCTTCCCCATTGACTTTGCTTGTCAGAAGGTCACAAAAGGGGAATCACATGACACCGAGACACTGCCACAGTCATAAATACATGCCAGTTGCCAAGCACCTGAATTTTGATCACCTGACCATGGGTCGCTAAGTGTGAAAAATTGTCATGTTCCCTTTTTTCAGTGCTGTTGTAACTTTGAATGGTCATTAAATGAACTGTTGTAAGTCAAGGACTACCTGTATTTCACAATGGGTATAGCCTTGGGGAAGAAAACATGCTGATTATGTTGATATACTTATGTTGTCCAGGAAGACATTGGAGTCAATACAGTATGGTCTTCAGAGTCTTGGTTGATGGGCGAAATCAGAGAGAGAACAAGAATGTTAGATGAAACTCAGGAACTTGGAGAACTTTCCCAGGAAACTCATCACAGATAGCACCATGGAACATAATTGTTATCAAGAAAGTTAGATGAAACTCTTTTTTTTTTTTTTTAATACTTTTTTTACAACAAACAAACAAAAAGAAAATACATTATTACACCCTTGTGCTATACATAAAAGGAAGATTTGGGTCTTCGGATATATCCTCATGATTGCCAAAATCCACGTTCTCGAGGTACAGGTACTGAAGCGTCCAATGTTCCAAGCGCAAAGTCCACAAATGGTTTCCAAGTCTTCCAGAAAATATCTTCTTTATACACACCACTTCTAATTTTAATATCACATGTCATTTTATCATTTAAAGCTAATTTCCACATTTCAGAATTCCACTCTTCTATTCTAAAAATCACATCTAGTTTCCAATATCTAGCTATTATAATTCTACCTATTATAATCATAATTCTAATCAATTCTTTTTCATATTTTGTTAATTCTATTTCCTTAATTACCAACAATAATATAGTTTCCACTCTCAATGTTATTACTTTCCCCATCATTTCAAATATCATTTTCTCCAATTGTTGCCAAAACTTTTAACCTTATCACAATTATACCACATATGTTCATAAGTCCCCAATTCCATCTCACATCTCCAACATTTTTACTAATTTTTTATCCATTTGTGACAATCTTACTGGAGTCAAATACCATTTCAAACAACTTTATAATTGTGCTCTTTAATCCTTATAGATAAAGTTCTCATAATTCTACTCACATTCCAATCTGACTCTGGTATTTCAATATTAAGATCTTTTTCCCAATTTGTCCTCATCACTCTTTGTAATTTTTCATCAGAATTTATAATCTTATAAACCCTACTAACGAGTCCCTTTAGCCCAATTTCATCTTTCATAATCCGAGATACTAAATATTCAAATTCAGTTTCACATCTATTTATCGAATAATTTTCCCTTAGTTTTTGTCCATTTTCTATCTGTATTTTTCAAACCAACTTAACCCTAATTTTCAATAATTTCTTTATTCCTCCTTTCATTTCCATAACTTTTATCCAATCTCTAATAATTTCTATATTTTCCTCTTTAATCACTTCATTACGTTTTATATTATTTTTAATCGCCAAATTCAGTTGTCTCCCCAAAAGATTATATCCGAATTAAAATTTTAACAAATTTGTTCCACATTTTACTTAATCCTTTAACCAATAACTTCTACTTACACATTTTAAATTTGCTTTATCTAAAAACCACCTTGATCCAAATTTCTCTATATCCCTTAACTCTAAGTCTCTCCAATAGTTATCTTCACCTTTAAGTATTTTTACCACTATCCGGATACCATACGCACAGTAATAATTAAATAATTTGGGGATTCCTAATCCACCTTCCTTTTGATTTTGATACCACATTTTCTTCACTAATCTAGGTCTTTTGCCACCATTACAAATTTATCCAGTTTTTCTGATATCCTTCAATATCTTTCTCTGTCAAATTTAGTGGTAGCATCTCGAATAAAAAGTTGAACTTGGGCAGCAACATCATCTTACACATTGCAATTCTACCAAACCAAGACAACTTTAAAATTTTATATTTATCTATCTTCTTCTCAATTTCGTTAATCACCACATCATAATTAAGTTTTTTCAATTCTTTAACCTTAAGTGAAAGCACTATACCCAAATATTTCAATGTGTTTTAATCCTTATCCCAAATTGCTCTTGCATATTCTCAGACTCATTACCATTACTATCCATCAATAATTCTGACTTTGACCAATTTACTTTCAATCCTGTCATTTCCTCAAATTCTATCAAATGCTTATATATCTTTTCAGATCTTTCTCTACATTTTCAAAATAATTAAAGTATCATCCATACAAATTTATCTTATACCCTTATATCCTTCTAATTCTTCATCTTTTCTATCATTTTGTCAATATTTCCATAGCCAATAAAAATAATGTTGGGGACAGGGACATCCTTGTCTCGTACCAGCTTCTGATTTTATCTCTTCAGTTAATATTCCATTCACCTTCACTCTTGCACTGCTCTTTTGGTACAATTTTGAAATAACATGTATAAACTTATTACCAAAGCCTAAAGCCTCCACAATTACTTTAATAGTTTCCCATTGTACAGAATCAAAAGCTTTAAAAATATCCAATGATACTATACCAATTTTATCACCATTATATTCAGCTACATCTATAATATTTAATACTCTTCTAACAATATCACTCATGTATCTACCCTTCACAAAACCTACTTGATTATAACTTATATATCTATCTATAAATCTATTTAATCTATTACTTATAATAGCAGTAAATATCTTTGCATCCTGATTAATTAAAGAAATGGGCCGATAGGACTCAATCCTTTCTAAATCTTTATCTGGTTTAGGAATTAGGGATATCACCGTTCTATTCCATGACGAAGGTACTTCCCACCATGTAATATTCCATTGAATAATTTTTGCAATCTTGGTATTATTAATTCTTTAAATTCTTTATAAAACTCAACAGGTAATCCATCCTCACCTGGAGCTTTCCTAATTTTAATTTTGTATTATTCCATTAATCTCATCTTGTGTTATATCTTCTTCCATCAATTCCTTATATGTTTGATCAATTTTCACCACATACTTTTCTAAATAGCTTTGCAATTTTCCCGATTAATTGGTTTCTTTGAATATAGATTCTGAAAAAATTTCTAACCACTTCACATTTCTCTAATTTTTATAACATCTTATACCTCTATCATCTATCAAAACTCCAATTTCTCTTCTCTCTTTTATCTTTCGCCATCTTTGCCAATAATTTAGAATTTCTATTACTAAATTCAAAAATTCCTATTTAAAATCTCAAATTTCTTTTACTAACTCTGTATCTTCTTCTATCATTTTATTTCTTAACATATTAAGCTCCTGAAGAATTTTTTTCTTTAGTAAGCAAAATTGATTTTCCAATTCTTTAATCTGATTTTATCTCTTTCCATTTTAATTTTTATAATTTTTATATTTCCTACTTGATAATTTAATACTCTCCTCTAAACACCGCTTTCATCGCATCCCAAACAATTTCAAATTTAACCTCCCGTTATCATTTAATCTCCAACTTTCCTCCAATTTTTAAGTATCCATTTTTATCCTTTTCATTTTATACAATTTCTCGTCATATCTCCAATAGCTTCTTTTTCTCAAAATTAAAATCTAAGTCCACCATAACTTCTGCATGATCAGAATCTTTAAAATTCACATCTACCTTATCCACATTATTCAACAAATCTTTAGAAAGAAAAATATAATCAATTCTAGAATATGTATTATATATCTTAGAAAAAAGTATATACTCTCTCAATTCCTTTAACCTCTCTCCACATCAACCACGCGTTTGAAGCATCCACATATTTAAAATCCCATTTTATTTGCTCCTCCACAGCGGGTGGGATTAGTACTATCTATTTTATCTCTGATTAAATTAAAATCCCCAGCCACAATTACTTTCCCTACACTTTCATTCTCCAAAATTTTGTTATTTTTCAAGAAATTCTCTTTGTTTTCATTCGGTAAATATAAATTAACAAGTGTCACTTTTTCCTCATTAAGATTTCCAACAATTATTACATATCTTCCATCTTCATCCAAAATTACCTTATGTTTTTCAAAGTACACCCTATCTGATATCAGTGTTGCAACTCCTCTAGCTTTTGAAGTTCCAAATGCTTTTCATATATTTGCATACCTTTTATATACATTCTATTTGAATCTTCAGATTTCTGATGGGTTTCTTGTAAAATAAAATGTCTGGTAAATCCTTTTAATCTTAAGCTCCAATCTTCTTCTTTTAATCTGATTCCTGTACCCTTCACATTCCATGACATTATTTTTATAACTCCCATTTAAAATATAAATTTTTTAATCCTATCCCCGCATCTTCCTTTCTGTGCCCACCACCCGACATTAAACTACCATATTTAACATATAAACAACAATAAGAAAACAGAAAAAAAACAAAAAACAAAACAAACAATAAAGTACAAACAATCTTCTTCCCCCACATCCTCATCGGTTTCGCCTCTATAAAGAGAATGGGGGAGAGGGGACGTGCCAATGCCCGGGCCACTTCTTTCGGGCTGTCTATTTAAATTCATCACTCAAAAAAAAAGATAGCGATGACCCGCATTCAGCTTCGTATTTTCCAAGACTCTTATCTGCTTCTTCTCCTACTGTATCCTCACGACTCTTCTTCTGTTCAACCAACACAGGTGATATTTCTTTCCTCTTTAACCCTTTGGAGTCTTGCCCTCCAATAGCCCCTTTTTCTTCTTCTGGGATTGATATTTCCGCGTATGTTCCACCCATCTGAAGCATTTGATCTTTTATCTCCATTAAATCCTCCATCTCAATCAGTCCAAGCTCCCGTAAATATAATAATGCATCTATATCTGGGGTGATTATGCATCCTTCCTTTATAAAAAATTTCAATTGTTGTGGTGGCCTCAATTGTATTTAATTCCATTATCCTCAAAACTTTTGTAATTGGTTTTAAAAAATCTCCATGCCCTTTCTTCTCTTGATATATCCGGAAGACTTGAATAGTCTTCCTTCAAACTCAAAGCATCTCCCAACTCTCTCACCTTGGCCATAACTTCCAACTTATCACCAAGATTTGCGAACCTGACAAGCACATTCCTGTTAGAACCATTTTGCCTTCTATATCCAATTCTAAAAACACTTGCCAGGTCTGCTATTGTGAACGTAAGTTGCGTATCCAAATCATTAATCCATTTCAGAACCCGCTGTTTCAATTTATCCTCCTTTTCTTCCGAGATTCCTCTGATAACCAAATTATATTTCCTCATCTTTTCTTCCAAAAGACAAATTCTCTTATCTTGCTGCTCATTTTTATAAAATATTTTGCCAATTTGCCGATCTACTTTTACCTCATGCACATGCATCTGCTCCATTTCATCTTTAATCATTATCATTTCCTCTTTTTGTTTTGCAAAGTTTTCATTCATCTCTTGCTTTAAATTTTGCATTTCAGATGTCAGTTTCAATGTCAAATTATCTATACGCTCTGATAGTCCTGCTATTTTTTCCCCAATTTTATTTAAAGCTGCAGCAAGTTGCTGCGTTTCTGAAAGTTGTTGAGTTATTTTGAAAAAAACCAAAAAATTTCCCAAACTAGGATTCCAAACCAATTTTACAGAGGGTCTTAGTGAAGATCAAAGGACGACTGTCTTTTAATTGAAGCGAAGCGGCTTATTTGCACTGTTATCTCTCAAGTTCAAGGATACTCCACAAAGAAACACAGAACTTCACAGCTAACATTAATCAGCGCCATTTTTCCTCCACGTCAGCAAAGCAGAAAGGAAGACAAACCAACTTAAACGAAGCAAAATCCTTTTTTCTCTGTAATATAAACAAGCTATTAATTTGCTCTCAAGAGAAAAAAAAAATAAAGAAAAAATTAGCTCAGTAAAATCCTCTTACTGCCAAACAATCCAATAAAAAGTCAGTTTCTCTTCTCTTCAATTAAATTCTTCTTGGCTGAACTTCCGGAAGGCTCAAAAAAAAAAAAAATTCTTCTCATTATCAAATTCAGTCCTTAATATTCACTCCTTAGCCTCAGCAATAGAAAAAAATTTTTTAACACAGAACACGATAGTTAATTTTGGAAAAACAAAACACAGCAATTTATTCCAACTTATCTTGTCTGCCGGCTCGGTCATCCCACGCTGTAGAAACTCCTTAATTCAAGCCGTTTCAGATGACCTACCAGTTTTAAATTCAATCTGTTGGGCTGTTAACACTTTCAGTTCATGATTTATTAACTTTCATCCATAACAGTGCATTCCAAACGGCATAAATTCTCATAAATCTTCATTAATAAGCCCTGTGAAGTGAAGGAAAGGTCCTTACCCCACCACGGTCATGGCCACGCCCCCCTAGATGAAACTCTTAACCTTTTGGGACCAGAAAATAGAGAACTTTGACTAAGAGGAAAACAATGTACTCAGGTAGCTGAATTCCTGAGCTAACCTGAATGAAAATCATGTTGTCCATTGTATTTATGATTAGCAATAAAGGCCATACCTCTTGGTGTGCCTACTGTAAACTCAGCACCACTAAGAACAGTGGGACTTTCTTGAGAGCAATTATGTTCCATGGTGCAATCTGCGGTGGGTTTCCTGGAAGTTCTCCAAAAGCAGCTAGCTGGTGGGTTGCATACTGTGACACATGCCCTGCCTCCCCCTTGCCTGTAACCTGTCAACCAGGCTTGTTTGGGGCCTGAGTCTAGAAGGCCCCACTTTCATCCAGAGGGCAGCAGAAGGAGCTGAGAGACAAGACAGAAAGGAAGGAATAAAGAAGGGGAAGGAGCAGGAACAGATAGATGGGACAGGTGGGATGTCACTTGCGCCTTCATCTTTGCTCAAATTTTTTCCATTCCCATCTGGGGTAGATTTCCAATTTGGCTGGGTTTCATCTGGACTTTTTAAATTAAAAATCAATTATCGCATGAAATGCGATGGGAAAAAAAAGGTTGAAACTGCATTTTAAAGAATGGTCTGCTCCAGGGGTGAAATTCACACACCTTCCCTACCGGTTCGCAAATGTCTGTGCGTCACACGCACTCTCGCTTCACTTACATGTGCCGTCGTCTGTGCATGCGCAAAGCCTTCTACGCATGCGCAGAGGCTTAAAATCATCGCAAAAAAGCAGTGTCATGATGTCCATGTGGGTGCTCACTAACATTAATACTCACTTGCATTCATCCCACCCTAAATCTTGTGAAAGTAAAAATGTAAAATTTCATTTCCATCCCGGCCCTCTGGCTATCTATAGTTACAAGGATTCTCAAATAGATTTGAAGAGGGAGGGAGGGGGAGGAGACAGAAGGAGGGAGAGGGAGGGAGGGAGGGAAGAAAGGAAGGAGGGAGGGTGGGTGGGAGGGAGGGAAGAAGAGAGAGGGTGGGAGGATCATAACAATATTTATTTCATTTTATTTTTCCTGAAAAATTATTGCATGTAATAAATGAATTACAATTGTAGCACTTCGATGCAGGATTCATCCCCGATCCTGTGATTACTAATAGGTTAAATATTAGACCTGCTAATTATGAATTGTAATGATATAAGTATAAGTGAAATATCAGTATGACTTCCAGGTTTGTAAAACTCTTACAGTACATTCCAAAGTCAGCAGAATTCTAATACACAAAGTTACTCATGATACTGTATGATACTGCACGATGTATACTTATTTTCCAACACTGAAGTATAACAAAAGCATTCCCCCTGACCAAAGGAAGATAAATTAGGTTGTCAAATATTTGGCTGCGTAATGTGGCTGCTAACACCTGTTAGTTTGCTATTTTTGGCAACAAGCAGAAGAATCTGATTTAAGAGCATATTTTACCACTGTTGCCTGAATGGTAAGCTCTTTTAGAACAAGTCTAACTAAGTCTAGAATCATGACATTACACTTTGTGAAATGCATTACACAAATACAAAAAAACACCATAAGCCATCACAGTGCCACTGCTGAAGCATCTGTTCTTTTAATTGAAGTCTGTGACTTAAAAAGGTGATTTGTATCTGTGGTTAATTTGTATGCACTTCCTGAAATGTGTCTTGCAACCCAAGAGATCTATAGGCTCTAGAAAATTTCCCAACATGAGGTCACATATTATAAAGGAATGTGTTAGAACAGGGTCTCCAACCTTGGGAGCATCATAGTATCCTATGACTATCACTGACGTATCTTTTGATGTATGATTATTGTGTTTTATAATAATGATAATGATTTATCATTTGTTGCTTGTATGTACGCTGAGAACTTATGCACCGGAGACAAATTCCTTGTGCGTCCAATCACATTTGGCCAATAAATAATTATTATTATTCTTCACAAACCCACCCTTTATGTCCAAATCCATCCTTTATGGTTGGTTGTCCACTTGGTGCTGTATGCGGTGAACTAGAAAACACCATTGTCTTGTTTTCTGTCTACCTTCCAACTTATTTTTATTTATTTATTTATTTATTAAACTTGTTTGCTGTCCATCTCGCTACAAGGCGACTCTGGGCAGCTTACCAAGCTATGGTTGGTAACTTTGCATTTTTCTTCTTTAGGAACTGCTGAACGCAGTAACAGTAACAGAATTGGAAGGGACCTTAGAGGTGATCTAGTCCAACCCCCTGCTCATGCAGGAGACCTGTACTAGGGATTTCAACCATCGAACTGCTGACCTTTCTGATCGACAAACTCAGTGTCTTAGCCACTGAGCCACCTAGTCAGACAATACAGCTTTGTGCTTTTAGAGAGTCGGGAGCCTTGGCTACTTCATTCAATAGATATATTCTTGATACATAGTGCCTGCAGGTGAACGGTTAATGCAGATCTTTTTCATGCACGATTTCCTTTTCCTAAGGTTCGCAGCAAAAGCTCCTATTCCTCTTTGCCTTCTTGTCTGCTCATTCTTGAGCTCCCCTGTCTTTTTTATTCCAGAGTGCCCTTCTATTTTTATTTTTTCCCCTTTTGAACAACTTGTTTTCCCTGTATGCTATGCTATGCTCCCATTGGTTCTCAGACAGACCTATCAAATAGAATTAGAATTCTTTATTGGCCAAGTGTGATTAGACCACAGATATTCATTTTGAAAATAGGAGAGATGTCCCCATAGGACCAAGCTCTTGTATCATGAATCCATATCTTATGCCAAGGCTATTCTTCTAAGTGATGTAAAACTTTTAATTATAAGTGATGCAATCATTAGAAACACAGACGTGTGGGTGGTGATGGGCATGTAGATCACATGTTGATTTGCTTGCATAATGGAAAGGCTGCTGTTTAAGCACACCCTCTAGATAAACTGGAGAAGAAGCGGAATGCATGGTTCATATTGATGCCAAATGAATCATCCTCATTAGGACTGTAGTCAGCCAGTCCTGGAAAGCAAATTTAGATAGCAGGTTGAAATCCAGAATAGTAAAAGTAGCATTCTTGGAAAAGCTAGGCACGGAGATGATGAAAACAACTAAATCAAATAAAAATGAAATATATAGCTAGAGGAGACAGGTAGTTTGAAAACAATATACTGTATGTAAAGTATATTTATGTATACTATGAGAGGAATCTTGGAGTCCTATTGGACGATAACTTAAATATGAGCCAGCAGCGTGCGGCAGCAGCCCAAAAAGCTACTACAATCCTCGGTTGTATAAGCAGAGGCATGAAGTATCAAAATCACATGAAGTATTAGTACCACTAAATAGAAACCTTAGTAAGACCACACCTGGAATACTGCATCCACTTTTGATCATCACATTATAAAAAAGATGGTGAGACTTTGGGAAAAATACAGAGAAAAACAACTAAGATGACTAAATGCCTGGAGATTAAAACATATGTGCCTTCGCCCACAATTTAACATGAAGAATGGTTGCAGTATTTGGGTTTGGCCAGTCTAGAGAAAAGAAGGACTAGGGATGACACGATAGCAATATTCCAGTATTTGAGAGCCTGCCACAAAGAAGAAGTTATTTTCCAAAGCATCAGAAGACAGGACAAGAAATAAATTAGATACAAACTAATCAAGGAGAGATGCAATCTGGAACAAAGGAGAAACTTTATAACACTGAGGACAATTAACCAGTGGATCAGCTTGCCGTCAGAAATTGTGGGTGCTTCATCACTGGAAGTTTTTAAGAAGAGACTGGACAGCCACTTGTCTGAAATGGTATAGGGCAATGATGGCAAACCTTTTTGGCACTGACTGCCGAAACAGGAATGTGCACACGCAAGTCCAGAAACTTGAAGACCAGCTGGCCAGTGCGCATGTGCCCACTGGAGCACCAGAAACAGGAAGACCAGCTGGTCATCCGGTTTCCGGTGCACGCATGTGCACTGGCTAGCTGCACTTCAGACTTCTGGTGCTCTGGCACACACAAAGACCAGCTGGCCGGCGCACACCGGAAACCAGAAGAGCAGCTGGCAACAGCCCTCATGTCCACCGAGAGGGCTCTGTGTGTCATCTCTGGCATGTGTGCCATAAATTCGTCATCAAGGGTATCGGATCTCCTGCTTGAGCATTAGAAGGTCCCTTCCAGCTCTATTCTGAATAGGATTTTAAAATTATATTTAATCAACAACTGAATATAAACAGTCTATGTGCAAAACAGCAATGCAACGTTAGGCTGCATTTCAAGCAATATACAAATAATCCTTGACTTACAGCCAAAATTGGTGACCAGAATTTCCACTGCTAAGCTGATGTTATGACTTTTACCATAGTTGTTAGGCAAATCACTGAAGTTATCAAGGGAATCATGCGGGCCTTAAGCGCATCCAGCTTTCTCCATTGATCAAACGTTAATTGGGAAGATTGTAAATGTCAACCATATGAGCCTGGGACACCACAACCATCATAAATACATGCCAGTTCCCAAGCATCTGGATTTTGATCACATGACTATGTGGATGCTGCAACAATCGTCAATGTAAGGACCAGCCATAAATCTCTCTTTTATTTTCATTGTAATTTTGAACAGTCGCTAAACAAATGGTTGTACCAGTGTTTTTTAATTTTTCAAAAAATTTCACTACTGGTTCTATGGGTGTGGCTTGGTGGGCATGGCATGGCCTGGTGGGTGTGGCTTGGTGGACATGGCAGGGAAAGGATACTGTAAAATCTCCATCCCCTCCCCACTCCAGGTGGAGGTTACTGCAAAACCCCATTTCCTCCCGATCAACTGGGACTCAGGAGGCAGAGAATAGATGGGGACAGGGCCAGTCAGAATTTTTACTACCGGTTCTCCGAACTACTCAAAATTTCCACTACCAGTTCTCCAGAACTGGTCAGAACCTGCTGAAACCCACCTCTGGGTTGTACGTTGAGGACTACCTATAATTCCCAATTCTATACTCTAGTACGTTTTGTACTGGCTAGAAGCTACCTTGAGGACTCTGTTCAATTCTTGGCAGTATATTTTAAGAAAGAGTCAGAGAAACGTGGACAGAGAAAAGGAGCACAAAATTGACTAGAAACCAAGCCTTGCAGGGAGAGATTGAGGGGATTGAGTACGCTTAGCAATTAGAAAAGTTGATGGAATACAATAGCACTTTTCAAGTTTCCGATGTCATACAAAAAGAAGGTCAAGACCCATCCTCCATCCTTCAGGAACGCAGGACACGGAACAATAGTTTTAAGTTACAGGAAGGCAGATTCCAATTGAACGTTAAATAAAACTTCCTGACAGTAAGAACAATTTGACAGCGAAACTAATTATCTAGAGAGGTGATATGCTTCCTTTCATTGGATGTGTTGAAGCAGAGACTGAATAACCCCTTATTGGAGGTGCCTTAATATGAATTTGTGCGCTAAGCAGGTGACTGGATTTGATGGACCAATAGCTTATTGAAACTCGATGATTCTTTTAAAGCATGAGGAATTGCTTGGCCAAAACTTAAGCTAGTAGGAAGATCCTCATCATGTAGGAACATCATGTGCTGGGAATCCAGGCTTACCAGACCTGCGTTCCAGTAATAGCACAGTTCAAACTGAATGCTGGGAGAGACTGCAGCTCCTCCAATGGCATTCACCCATAGAAATTGGGCTTTCTCAGGTTTAACGTTTTTAAGATAAAATACTAAACAGGAAAGCAGTGGGGAGGAAGAGGGGGAAGAAACCGAAGAAATTAGGAGTTTCTCCATAGAGGTATGCCAGGGAATATCTGAATGCTAAGTAACAACTCATGATGTCACGTGATCAGTAGGGAACTCATCTTAGTCCCTTACCATATTTGCATCATGCCTTGTTACTAACTTAACAATTGCAATGATTCACTTAACAACTGCCTTGCTTAGCATCAGAAATTTTTGGGCTCAATTGTATAGCTAGAGAAACTCTCTTTCTGAGCAAATAATTCTGAGCAATTTTCAGATCTGTTGGCTCAGCTTTTCTGAAGGGGTTACAAACAGAGGTGGCATTCAGCAGGTTCTGACCAGTTCTGGAGAACTGGTAGCGGAAATTTTGAGTAGTTTGGAGAACTGGCAAATACCACCTATGGCTGTCCCCAGAGTAGGGTGGGAATGGAGATTTTGCAATATCCTTCCCCTAAGATTGGGGTGGGAATGGAGATTTTGCAGTATCCTTCCCCTGCCATGCCCACTAAGCCACGCCCAGAGAACCGGTAGTAAAAAATTTGAATTTTGCTACTGACCGGTAAATACCATCTTTGACTGGCCCCGCCCCCATCTATTCTTGCAGTAACCTTCCCCTGTAGTGGGGAGGGAATGGAGATTTTACAGTATCTTTCCCCTGCCATGCCCACCAAGCCATGCCCAAGCCATGCCACACCCAGAAAGCCACACCCACGGAACTGGTAGTAAAAAAAATTTGAATCCCACCACTGGTTACAAATCATTTTAAGGCACTACAATGATTTGTTTTGTGTTTTGAAGCATGAGTGATTACAACTCAAGAAAGTAACCACGAATAGGACCATGGTTTACAAAACACCAGAGAGAAATTCAGATTAACAGATTAACAGAGTTGGAAGGGACCTTATAGGTCATCTAGTCCAATGCCCCGCTCAAGCGGGAGACCCTACACCATTTTTGACAAATGGCAGTCCAATCTTTTCTTAAAAGTCTCAAGTGATGAAGCTCCCACAACTTCCAAAGGCAAGCTGTTCCATTAGTTGACTGCTCTCACTGTCAGAAAGTTCCTCCTCATTTCTAGGTTGAATCTCTCCTTGGTCAACTTCCATCCATTATTCCTTGTCTGGCCTTCAGGTGCTTTGGAAAACAGCTTGACCCCCTCCTCTCTGTAGCGGCCCCTCAAGTATTGGAAGACAGCTATCGTGTCTCCCCTGGTCCTTCTCTTCACTAGACTAGCCATGCCCAGTTCCTGTAACCGTTTTTCATATGTTTCAGCCTCCAGTCCCCTAATCATCTTGGTTGCTCTCCTCTACATTTTTTCTAGAGTCTCAACATCTTTTTTATAGTGTGGTGACCAAAACTGGATGCAGTACTCTAGTTGTGGTCTTACTAGGGCTTTATAGAGTAGTATTAGTACCTCACTTGATCTTGATTGTATCCCTCTGTTAATGCAATTTAGGATTGCATTGGCTGTTTTAACTGCCACTGCACACTGCTGGCTCATATTTAGCTGGTTGTCCACTAAGACTCCAAGATCCCTCTCACAGTCACTGCCATTAAGCCTAGTTTCCTCCCGTTTATATGTGTACTTTTGGTTTTTCTTGCCTAAGTGTAGAACTTTACTTTTCTCTACTTTGAATTTCATTTTATTAGATAGGGTCCAGTGTTTAAGTCTGTCAAGTTCCATCTGGATCTTGAGCCTATCTTCTAGGGTGTTAACCATTCCTGCCAGCATAGTATCATCTGCAAATTTGGTGAGTTCCCCTTCTATTCCCACATCTAAGTCATTTATGAAAATATTGAAGAGTACTGGGCCTAAGACGAAGCCCTGTGGCACCCCACTGCTTACTTCTCTCCATGTAGACTTAGACCCATTAAGGACTACTTGTTGAGTATGGTTTGTCAGCCAGTTGGCAATCTATCTGGTGGTGAAGCTATCTATCCCACTTTTTTCTAGCTTACAAAGGAGTAGGTTGTGGTCTACTTTGTCGAATGCCTTGCTGAAGTCTAAGTATATTATGTCCACAGTATTTTGCTGGTCTACTAATTTAAACAACGTAATCATAAATAGGATTCATCAGAGAGTATTCCTTAACTAACAATTGTTAGGTATCTGTGTTTCTAAAGTCAGGAGAGGCTGCTGTGTGCAGTTTCATGAAGGTAATAATTTCAGTAGGCCTTTGTTTTGAAGAAACTTGACTGCTCTGAAAATAAAATTCTATTTGATCAGTTTTTATTATGTCAATTTATATCACTACCCCCAACAACCCTTTTATACCCAGGCTGCTTGAGTTGGCTAACATCAATAATAACTCAACAGAAATAGCTAAATCAATTATGAATGCAGCTCATAAAAGGCTTAGTTGAAATAAAGTTTTAACTTCAGAGAAACAAACGCTATCTTTAGAGAATGAGAAAAATGGAATTTAGAGAATAGGTTGCATTTGAAATGCAGTCATAATCAAAGATTTCCTTCTCCTTTATTCTAGAATTGAAGTACAGAAAGTACTCGGCTATACAGGTAGTCTTCATCTTATAACCACAACTGAGCCCAACGTTTCTGTGGCTAAGCAAGACAGTTGTTAAGTAAGCTTTGCCCCATTTTACATCCTGCCTTGCCACAGTTGTTAAGCAAATCACTGCTATTGTTAAGCTAGTTACACAGTTTATTTATTTATTTATTTATTTATTTGATTTCTATACCGCCCTTCTCCCGAAGGACTCAGGGCGGTATACAGGCAAAAATAAAACAAACAGTGCAATATATAATTTAAAATGCAATTAAAAAACTTATTTTAAAATTGGCCTGAAAATTAAAATATACAGTGAGCTAAAAACCCCATTTAAAATTAGTTAATAAGAATTTTAAAAATTTGATAAAATTCAATTTAAGACAGCCCCGCGCGAATAAAAAGATGTGTCTTCAGTTCGCGACGGAATGTCCTAAGGTCAGGTATTTGGCGTAAACCCGGGGGAAGTTCGTTCCAGAGTGTGGGAGCCCCCACAGAGAAGGACCTTCCCCTGGGGGCCGCCAGCCGACATTGCTTGGCGGACGGCACCCTGAGAAGTCCCTCTCTGTGAGAGCGTATGGGTCGGTGGGAGGCATGTGGTAACAGCAGGCGGTCCCGTAAGTACCCAGGCCCTGAGCCATGGAGCGCTTTAAAGGTCGTAACCAGCACCTTAAAGTGCACTCGAAAGGCCACAGGCAGCCAGTGCAGTCTGCGCAGGAGCGGTGTTATATGGGAGCTACGGAGCTCCTCTATCACCAGCGCAGCTGCATTCTGGACTAACTGAAGCCTCGAGTGCACTTCAAGGAGCCCCATGTAGAGAGCATTACAATAATCCAAGCGAGAGGTAGCAGGCGCATGAGTGACCGTGCACAAGGCATCCCGATCAAGGAAGGGGCGCAACTGCGAACCAGGCGAACCTGGTGGAAGGCCCCCCTGGAGACGGCCATCAAATGATCTTCAAACGACAGCCGTTCATCCAGGAGGACACCTAAGTTGCGCACCCTATCCTTTGGGGCCAATAACTCGCCTCCAACAGTCAGCCGCGGCTGCAGCTGACTGAATCGGGGTGCCGGCATCCACAGCCACTCCGTCTTGGAGGGATTAAGCTTGAGCCTGTTTCTCCCCATCCAGACCCGTACGGCTTCCACGCACCGGGACAGCACTTCAACAGCTTCATTGGGGTGGCCTGGGGTGGAGAAGTACAGCTGGGTGTCATCAGCGTACAGCTGGTATCTCACCCCAAAGCCACTGATGATCTCACCCAACGGCTTCATATAGATGTTGAACAGAAGGGGCGAGAGAATCGACCCCTGCGGCACCCCACAAGTGAGGTCCCTCGCGGTCGACCTCTGCCCCCCTGTCAACACCGTCTGCGACCGGTCAGAGAGATAGGAGGAGAACCACCGATACACGGTGCCTCCCACTCCCAATCCCCCCAACCGGCGCAGCAGGATACCATGGTCGATGGTATCAAAAGCCGCTGAGAGGTCTAATAGGACCAGGGCAGAGGAATAACCCCTGTCCCTGGCCCTCCAGAGATCATCCACCAATGCGACCAAAGCTGTCTCCGTGCTTTTGTTAAGTGAATATGGCTTCTCCATTGATTTTGGTTGTCAGAAAGTTGCAAAAGGGATCACATGACCCCGAGACACCTGCAACCATCATAAATATGAATCAGTTGCCAAGCATCCAAATTTTGATCACGTGACCATGGGGATGCAGCGGTGGTCGTAAGTGTAAAAAATGGTGCTAAGTCATTTTTTTCAGTGGTGTGGTAACTTTGAACAGTCACTAAACAAAATGTTGTAAATCAAATGCTACCTGTAATCAAATATCATCTTGGAAGACATCCAGATAAAGAGAGAATGTCTTGAAGAGGCAGTAGAACTATACATGTTTTATTGGGATAAACTTTATGGGATGTATTTGTATCTAGGACTAAGCCATGATTATTAAGGATGGTTTATTAAATAAATCATAATTGGGTAGAATGCCCTATGATAAGGCTGGTTTGTCTGGTTTTGGCTTAGCATGATGTACGAATTGAACCACTAAATTCAGAAACTTACTGCCTAATAATTATGTATGGAACTGTGGCCTAGATTTGATTCTGCTAATTTTACATTTATTTACATTTTACATTTACATTATGCTAATAAATATATTTATTTACATTTTACATTTATATTGTGCTAATTTTAAAAGATAGAAAGCTACTTTGGTATTGCAGTTAAAGGCACCAGGCCGGAGACCTGGAGATTGTGAGTTCTAGTTCTGCCTTAGACAAAAAACTAGCTGTATAACTTTGGGCCAGTGATTCTCGCCCACCCTAGGAAGGATAAACCACTTCCTAAAAACTTGCAAGAAAACCACAGGGACTAGTTCAAGTGTTTTCCAGGAGTCAAGACTGACTCAAAGGCACACACAAATACTAACTGTAAGAACCATGTTCTAAAAGAAAGTATAGGGCTAATATGGGAAAGTGAAGAGTGTATGCTAAGGTGATATTCTTCAAATGTGTTGGACTAAAACTCATGTAATGTTGTCATCCAGTTTTGACTTTCAGTTCTGGCATTTTAGCCTCCCAGATCTAGAGAGCATCAGGTTGGGAAAAGTACTTGGAGGTTACCTCAGGAATGCACCGAAAGTAGCACAAAAAAACCTTGTCAGACTGGGAAGATCAGTTACTTTCACTTTGACATGTTTATTGTTTTTTTAAATTTAAAAAAGATTATTTAATTAAGACTCCCACTTTGTTGTATTTTCCCCAGAGAAAAGAGTAGGTGAATGACATTTGCAGCTCTGCCTAGTTTTTCAGAACAAACAAATATTCAGACAAATTAGAGGAATCTAATGATGTGATTGCCTAGAGCAGGGGTCTCCAACCTTGGTCCCTTTAAGACTTGTGGACTTCAACTCCCAGAGTCCCTCAGCTAGCAAAGCTGGCTTTATATATATATAAAGCTCTCTGGCTTTGGAGGATGGCAGGAAGTTGAGCTTTCCCAGACAATTGGAACCAGGTTATAAAGGAAACCATCCTTTTGTGCGAGTATACATCTACCAAAGATTGACACGCAACAAGCTGCTTATGTAGACAAAGTAACCTGCTGTCAGACAGAGAGTACAAGCCTCACAT
This sequence comes from Ahaetulla prasina, assembly GCF_028640845.1. Classification (NCBI taxonomy): domain Eukaryota; kingdom Metazoa; phylum Chordata; class Lepidosauria; order Squamata; family Colubridae; genus Ahaetulla; species Ahaetulla prasina. The sequence goes on along the minus strand of NC_080539.1, from coordinate 231,150,226 downwards.
GGCAACACCACTTTAGAGAATCACGTGGAAAGAGAAGCCTGTGGAATAACACTGAAGAGGAGAAATCTTAAATGCAAAATATCCAATGTGGGAGCAAAATAAACAGAGGAGATAAGAATCAATCCTACTTCAGCTCCTCTATATGAAGGCCATCCATCTTTTATAAGCAAGGCTCAAGTATAGCACATTATAGGTACATTATATCCAGAGTTACAGTTAGCTTGCAAATCAATCCTCTCAAGCTATAAATGAGGATGAAGATAAAATGGAAAGAATGCTTACATAAGACAGGAAAGACAATTAAATTTCATGGAGTCTAACTGGATTTAGGAAAATATATATTTATAATTTTGCAACATCTTAATAGCCATAGTTTAACTAGGAGGAAATACAATTCTGTTTTATGCTTTTCTTATGGCTATAACCCCAAAAAATAAATATTGTCAGCACAGTATTGTCATTACTAGAAAATGAATGGGGTGCATTTTTTTTCTTTGGGACAATAAGATGTACCTAAATGCATATCTTTTGGAGTGCATAGATACCATTTTTATTTTGCTGCTTCATATACATCAGAATTTGCCTTCAGGCTAAGAAGGCATTTACATCCCTAGCTATCCTCTCACATATTCTTTAGACTACTATAAAAATAAAACTTCACATTATCTATGTTGCAATCTATATCAACATTGCTTATGACAAACATCTGAGAAGGAAGGAGGGAGGGAGGGAGGGAGGGAGGGAGGGAAGGAAGGAAGGAAGGAAGGAAGGAAGGAAGGAAGGAAGGAAGGAAGGAAGGAATAAGAACGGTAGCAGAGAAGGAAGGAAGGAGGGTGGAAGGAAGGAAGGAGATGGAAATAAGGAGGGTAGCATGGAAGGGAGGAGGGAGGGTGGAAGGAAGGAAGGAGCTAGATGGGGGTAAGGAGGGTAGCAGGGAAGGAAGGAGGAGAGGTGGGAGGAAGGAAGGAGGGAGGGAGATAGGAATAAGAAGGAGGGTGAGGGAGGAAGGAAGGAAGAAGATGGGAATAAGGAGAGTGGTGGCAGGGAAGGGAAGGGAAGGAAGGGAAGGAAGGAAGGAAGGAAGGAAGGAAGGAAGGAAGGAAGGAAGGAAGGAAGGAAGGAAGGAAGGAAGGAAGGAAGGAAGGAAGGAAGGAAGGAAGGTCTGAATGTATTGGATAGGTTGTTAGGTTATTGGTTGTTTCTAGAATGGATGCAGGATTTTTAGGAGATGAAAATTTCCAACAAACTTGTTTATAAAACTTGGAGCAATGTCTCTAAATTGATGGTCTCCAGTTATTGACTTTTCATCTGTGATATCCAAGCAGCCAAAAATGCTAGGATGGATAGGAAGATTGAAGGTCATTATGCTAGCATTATATAAATACACACATACATTTCCTTTTCCTTTCTTCAGATATTTCTTTTTATGCATCTTCATAAACAAGCAGCCAAACAAATCCCTGGACTAAAAGCTGTGCTTGTCTCAAACAAACACATTTCATATTCTGACCAATTAAAACTAATAGCCAGAAGCACACCTCTGTTTTACCTATAAATTTATTGATCCATGCTTAGACCAGCCAAGACAATTAACTATCTTTTCCAAAATGGTGGTTTTTTTATATCTGCAACATAGGTAGTTGAAATAGGAAATACTCATGATTAGCTCTTCCAGACACTCGGTTCCATTCCTATTTCCCCCTCCAGTTTCTCTTTCAATAATTTTTGGAGAGGATTTTCTGCACATTTCCCTTCCTTCCTCCCCTGCTAAAAATTGTCAGCACATTTTGGAGTTCTACCAAGCCGCCTGATACCTTCCCCTTCACCTGAATATATCTTTTTACATTATAATTAGGGGTCCCATTTAGAGAAAATCAGTTGTAAGTCTTCTGCTATTCCTGCCTTCAGAAGAATGCAGCAAATCAGTGTCTCACATAGATACTGATTTTGCTGAAATTCCATGCTACTGCCCAAATCAGGGAACTCATAATTCTGATACTAATAAAGGCTTTAGTGGCCGTAAAAAGTTACAACGGCACTGAAAAAAAGTGACTTATGACTGTTTTTTCACACTTACATCTCCTTGGTCACGTGATCAAAATTCAGACGCTTGGCGACTGACTCATATTTGTGACGTTGCAGTGACCTGAGATCATGTGAACACCTTTTGCAACCTTGTGACAAGCAAACTCAATGCGGAAGCCAGATTCACCTAACTACCATGTTACTAACTTAACAAGTAGTTATTCGCTTAACAGCTGTGGCAAGAAAGGTTGTAAAATGGGGCCAAACTCACTTAACAAATATCTCACTTCACAACAGAAATGTTGGGCTCAATTATGGTCATAAGATGAGGACTACCTGTTTAGTTATAATTAGGTGTCCCATTTTGAGAAAAATCAGTTGTAGGTCTTGTGCTAGTTCTGAAGATATTGGTTTTGCTATAATCCCATGCTACTGCCGAAATCAGGGAACTCATTACTCTGATACTACTAATGGTATCTATTACAATCAAATAGTCCTTTCTTTCTCATTTGTTATCTCAGAAAAGGTTGATTTGATTAAACAGTTTGCTGCAAATAAAAAGACAAAGACAAGGGGTGCTGTATTGTTATTCATTCCCTCAATTGAAGAAGCTTCTAACACAAGGGGATTTCTGAGAGCAATGGGAATTATAGCTTGCCAGATTATGATGGAAATTGTTTTATGCTAACTTTCCTCTTAGTATTCCCTGTGGTTAATTTGGAAGTACAAAACCTGAGATAAGACCTTCCTTAATTATTTAATCCATGATCATATTCACTATTCTTTTGAAAGGCCAGTGACTCAACTTTAACTCTCAAATGCATGTTGAAAACCAGTTTGCTTTAGTGGTTAAGGCATTGAATGGCAGCAAGCAAATCTTCTAATGCTGCCTTAAGGCACTGGGCCAGCTGGGTGACTTTGGGCCAGTCATTCTCTGTCAACCCTAGGAAAGAAAGGCAATGGCAAACCGCTTCCAAAGCAACCATGCCAAGAAAACTACAGGGACTTGTCTAGACAGGAATCAAGTCTGACTCAAAGGCACCCATAAGGGAGGGGGGGGAGAGAGAAAAGGCAAGTTTAGAATCATTTTTTACTGCTTTCCTGAATTCACCATGGACTTTCCGTGTGTAGTGAAAATAATTTTTTTTAAAAAAAAGTGCAATCCAAAAGGTGTCTTGCCTAAACCACTGAAATGTAGAGCCTGAGGAGGTAAAGCTTTGTCAAGTAGAGCCCGAGGGGCCCTTTGTAAATGTATGTGGGAATCACCTTGGGAGACAGGAGGAAGAGCTATAGATTAGACAAAGATTAGATAAGAGGCAGCTTAGTCCAGAGAAACAATGGGGGAATGTACATGACCCGCTTCGAAGCTTCCTAGAAGCAAACGAACTGCAAGGAGTTCCAGACAACCGCAAAGGGCATATTTCCTGAGCCACTGCGGTCCTGAGGTCATCGACATTGCGGAAGCCCTGGCAGAGCCAACGCCGTACAATCGGTACCGTGGCAAACTCTGCAAAATCTATTGAAGAACCATTTCGCGCCAACACCGTCCAAATCGTCGCGTTTTGAATTTGGGAGCGAGACAGCAAGAGGCGAATCCATCAGCGATTACATGGCCGCCCTGAAAAGCCTCCAAGGACGAGATTGGATGAGGAGCTGTTAGAGCAACTCATCCGTGGGGTCAGAGACATGCGTTTGCGAGGCGGCTGCTATCAAAAAGCAATCTAACGCTGGCAAACGCTCTGGACGAAGCCAGAGCTCATGAGATGTCCACCCAAGCGGCGGAAACCCTGCAAAAGCCACCGCCAACGGCGTAGCCGAAATCAACCCCGGTCCATAGTGAAGAAATCCAGCCGAATCAGACGGCGAGGATGAGGAAGGAGTTTGCCTCACCGAGAGAAGGGGAAAGAAGACCGGGATGAATGCGGAAGTTGCGGAGGGCAACACCAGCGCCAACGATGCAAGTTCAAGGGCGCTACATGTCGGCGGTGCGAGAAGAAGGGCACCTGGCTCAAGTCTGTCGAGCACCCCAACCTTCCCGCCGAAAATTCAAACCAACCAATCAGAGCGCTGGATCGGCAAGGCGACCCGCGATTGGTCAAAACAAAAGGCGCGAACTCAAATCGAACGACCGTGATCATAGGCGTGCAGCAACCCGGTGGAGAAGAAAATTTTCACTAAACCAAAATCGAAGGAGTGCCGTGCCGACTAGAAGTGGACACCGGTCAGCGATCACAATCATGTCCTGGGACACTTTTGCAAAGCTTTGCCGAGAATCGCCAAACGCAAACTGCAAACACAACGGCTACGAGTGCACGACTACCAAGGGAATCGCATCCCTGTTCGAGGACCACCTCCGTCCGAGTCGATGCGGACCACACAAGAAGACCCTGCCCATCACGATAGTCGAAGCGACACTGCCAAGTCTGTTGGGACTAGACTGGTTCCGTGCATTGGGCATGGGAGTGACTGGCATCTACAGAAGTGACTTTAACCTAAAAGACACACTCATGAGCGAGTTCAAGATGTCTTCAAGGACTGCCTGGGCAAGTACAAGGGACCCCTATTTCCTTCAATTTAGACCCCAGGTAGCTATTAGGTTAAAGGCAAGGAGAGTCCTTTGCCCTTAAACCTAAGATTGACAAGGAGATAGACAAGCTCATCAGTCAGGGATTCTGGTGCCAGTCGATCACGCAAAGTGGGACGCCAATCGTCACCCCAGTAAAACCAGATGGGTCAGTTAGAATCTGCGCTGACTACAAGGCGACGTTAAACAAAGCCTTGCAGAAAAGCGCTTACCGTCCGTGGTGCAACATTTGCTGCACTCGCTGGGGCAAGGACACGCCTTTTGCCAAGTTAGATTTGGCTCAAGCCTATCAACAACTGCCCGTAGACGCCAACACAGCCAAGCCCAGACGATTGTGACTCACAGAGGTGCTTTCAAGTGTACCCGGTTACAGTTTGGGGTGAGTGTGGCACCTGGTCTATTCCAAAATTTAATGGAGCGACTTCTGCAAGGGCTCCCGGGTAGTCCCTATTTCGATGATGTATTGGTATCAGCCAAAATTTAGAAGAATTGGGGAGCGTTTGAGAAAAGTTCTGGGCATTTTCCGTCAGCCGGTCTAAAGGTTAAAGTGAACAAATGCCAGATAGGGGTAGAATCCGTAGATTTCTTGGGCTACAGAATAGACAAGGAGAATTCACCCACTGAAAGCAAGGTCAAGGCAATGAAAGGCTCCAGCGCCCAAAACAAAACAGAGCTACAGGCATTCCTGGGTCTAGTGAATTTTTACGGTCTTTTAAAAATAAGGCAACTTGCTGCGAGCCGCTACATAAGTTACTGGGAAAGAATACTGCTTGGTCTTGGGGAAAGTCGGAAGCTAGGGCTTTCAAGCAGTAAAAACCTACTCGATAGCTTACTGGTTCAGTATCATAGCTCATTGCCATTGGTATTGGTCGATGCTTCCTTACGGGGTGGGGCTGTGCTCAGCCACAGGTTTCAAATGGCACAGAAGCCCCAATAGCCTTCTACTCCAGAACGATGTCCTCGACAGAGAGGAACTATAGCCAGTTGGATAAGGAAGCGCTAGCTATTGTGTCAGGGTAAAAAGTTTCACGACGTTTTGGTAGAGACTTTGAAATTGTGACAGACCATAGACCACTGTTAGGGATACTGGCTGGCGATCGCCCAACGCCTGTGGCACTGTCCACGACTGACCCGATGGACTATCTTCTTGGCTGCCTATTCCTACAAACTGCAGCATCGGCCGGAAAAGAGGTGGGGCATGCGGACGCATTAAGCAGATGCCCACTACCAGGAGCGATCGAAGACCCCACTCCGGGGACGCCCATACTGTTAATTGACTCTCTGGACTCTGGCCCAGTCACATCTAAGGAGGTGGCTCGGGCATCATACCGGGACATTACTTTGAGAACTGTACTGGTTGGGTACAAAGAGGGTGGCCCTGGGCGGCGTTTTAAGGAATTTGTAAAAAATGTGGGAACTGTCGGCTCAAGGGGTGCCTGCTATGGGGGATAGAGTGGTGATCCCAGAAAATTGAGGAAAAGGGTGTTGGACCTCCTCCACGAGGGTCACCCAGGGATCGTTAGGATGAAGGGTTTAGCAAGAAGCTATGTGGTGGCCCTTAATGGACTCAGAAATTGCTGAAAGGGTAGGAAATGCCAGGCCTGCCAGGAGTCCAGACCGCTACCCCCAACGGCCCCGGTTCGGGAATGGGAGAAACCCCAGGGCCCCTGGTCTAGAATACACATTGATTTTGCCGGCCCCTTCCACGGCCAAACCTTCCTGGTCGTAGTAGACGCCTATTCCAAATGGCTGGAAATCATTCTCATGAGATCCATGACAGCCGAGGCCGTGATCTCAGTCCTAAGGCACCTATTTGTAACCCATGGGTTGCCCGACACGCTAGTGTCCGATAACGGTCCACAATTCACGGCAACCCAATTTGAAGAATACTTGGCAGAGGAGGGCATCCGACATGCCCTCTCGGCGCCTTTCCACCCTGCGACGAATGGCCTTGCAGAGCGTTCCGTCCGGAGCGCTAAAGAGGCATTGTCCAGACTTAAGCCAGGCGACTGGCAAACAAAAATAGATATTTTCCTGGCAGTCCAACACAGAACCCCCTGTGTCACAACCGGCAGAAGCCCAGCCGAATTGTTAATGGGCCGAAAGCTCAGGTGCCCCCTAGACCACCTACATCCAAACTATACGCCGGAGGGTTACAAGGGAGAAATAGGAAAAACAAGAGAAATGGACATAGGCGACCGAGTGTGGGCACACAACTATGGTGAAGGCCCAACCTGGATAGCAGGACAAATCCTAAACAGAACAGGTCCCAAATCATACTTAGTAGAATTAAGGGACGGTCGAGTATGGAGGCGCCACATAGACCAAATACGAAAACGCATAGCTGAACAATCTGAATCAATAGAAACGGGCCCTGACTACACAATGTTTGATTCCACAGCCGACTCAAACCCGGAGAACTCGCAGGACTTAGCTGAAATTCCGGAGGTCCAGCGACGCCCACAGGTTCCAGTAGAAAACAGCAGGGACGACTCTGCTAATAATCCAGGGCCGGATGGCCTAGAGAAAGAGCTGAGAGGAGCAAACAGCCCCTCCGGTCAGCTCGACCCACTCCCAGGGAATGTACTGCGCAGGTCCGAAAGAGTCAGGAGACGCCCAGTCTATTTGCGTGATTACGTCGAAAAATAATATGTAAATATCATGTAAATATAGGTAAAGTGTTTTTCTGGGGGGAAGGAGTGTAATGTATCTTTAAATGGTTTTGGCGGGAAACAAGCACGTTGCTGATTGGTTAAAGCCGCCGGTAGAACTGTATATAAGGAGAGGTTTTTCCCCAGCCTGTTGCTGGGTTCACCATATATTAAAGAGCTGTTGTCACTACCCTGGTCTCCAGCCTCGTTACTTCCCGAACCTAACACACATAGATACTGATTTTGCTGAAATTCCATGCTACTGCCCAAATCAGGGAACTCATAATTCTGATACTAATAAAGGCAGTCCTCTACTTACAACAGTTCATTTAGTGACCGTTCAAAGTTACAACGGCACTGAAAAAAAGTGACTTATGACTGTTTTTTCACACTTACATCTCCTTGGTCACGTGATCAAAATTCAGACGCTTGGCGACTGACTCATATTTGTGACGTTGCAGTGACCTGAGATGATGTGAACACCTTTTGCAACCTTGTGACAAGCAAACTCAATGCGGAAGCCAGATTCACCTAACTACCATGTTACTAACTTAACAAGTAGTTATTCGCTTAACAACTGTGGCAAGAAAGTAAAATGGGGCAAAACTCACTTAACAAATACCTCAAAACTCACTCAACAAATATCTCACTTCACAACAGAAATGTTGGGCTCAATTATGGTCATAAGATGAGGACTACCTGTTTAGTTATAATTAGGTGTCCCATTTTGAGAAAAATCAGTTGTAGGTCTTGTGCTAGTTCTGAAGATATTGGTTTTGCTATAATCCCATGCTACTGCCGAAATCAGGGAACTCATTACTCTGATACTACTAATGGTATCTATTACAATCAAATAGTCCTTTCTTTCTCATTTGTTATCTCAGAAAAGGTTGATTTGATTAAACAGTTTGCTGCAAATAAAAAGACAGAGACAAGGGGTGCTGTATTGTTATTCATTCCCTCAATTGAAGAAGCTTCTAACACAAGGGGATTTCTGAGAGCAATGGGAATTATAGCTTGCCAGTTTATGATGGAAATTGTTTTATGCTAACTTTCCTCTTAGTATTCCCTGTGGTTAATTTGGAAGTACAAAACCTGAGATAAGACCTTTCTTAATTATTTAATCCATGATCATATTCACTATTCTTTTGAAAGGCCAGTGACTCAACTTTAACTCTCAAATGCATGTTGAAAACCAGTTTGCTTTAGTGGTTAAGGCATTGAATGGCAGCAAGCAAATCTTCTAATGCTGCCTTAAGGCACTGGGCCAGCTGGGGGACTTTGGGCCAGTCATTCTCTGTCAACCCTAGGAAAAAAAGGCAATGGCAAACCGCTTCCAAAGCAACCATGCCAAGAAAACTACAGGGACTTGTCTAGACAGGAATCAAGTCTGACTCAAAGGCACCCATAAGGGAGGGGGGGGAGAGAGAAAAGGCAAGTTTAGAATCATTTTTTACTGCTTTCCTGAATTCACCATGGACTTTCCCTGTGTAGTGAAAATAATTTTTTTTTTAAAAAAGTGCAATCCAAAAGGTGTCTTGCCTAAACCACTGAAATGTAGAGCCTGAGGAGGTAAAGCTTTGTCAAGTAGAGCCAGAGGGGCCCTTTGTAAATGTATGTGGGAATCACCTTGGGAGACAGGAGGAAGAGCTATAGATTAGACAAAGATTAGATAAGAGGCAGCTTAGTCCAGAGAAACAATGGGGGAATGGCAAACAACTCAGAAGGGACTTTCCCTAGTTTTTTGGCCGGTAAAGGGAAAGGGGGAGAGAGGTATTTTCAGACTTGCAAGATTCCATTAATATATCCATACCAAAAAAAAAAAAAAATAGAATTACAGTTCACAACAAATTTACAAATTAGCCATCTACATTTTAGCCTAGTGTGTAGCACCAACATTTAAGCCTAGAATGTAGTATGAACTCAGAACATCTAGGTAGTTTATGGTGCAGCAGGAAGAGATAACCTTGGCACATGGATTAAGCTAACCAGGGATCAAACATCTCCTGCAAATATACAAGAGAGACTTAACCTTTAACAGTATCACCCTTGCAAGGTAGTCCACATGTGAAGCACACCTAGAACTACTAATTCTCTCTCTATCAGAATGTGCTCCATTTAATAGCTGGAAATCTTTATCTAGAGCAATTCAAAGGTCAACCAGAGCGAAGGCTTAGGGAAGTAAGAAGATGATACGTACAATAAAGATGACAAGTAAGCAAGAGATGTTACAGAGCTTTGGCGATTGAGTCCAAGTGCTGAGTCACCAAAGTCAGCTGATAAGTGTGGTGCTTATACTTGTGTAGAAAGTTAGCACCTACCCCTCTTCTAGAAGAATGAAATATTTTGGGAAATATAAAAGGCAGAATATTATATTTCCCTAAAGGAGAAACATGCTCTTGGAAAGCAGCCCCCTTTGAAAGTAGCCCCAGCAGGACTGGGCCAGCCTATCTACAAGACAAAAGGCCTTCAGATCCAGGATGATGGGATTATCCTTTGGGGCAAAGCCATTCAGCCACAATAGCCACATTGCATCAGCCCAGTTTCAGCCAAGCTTATCTCAGAAAACCTACAAAGTTAGCTATAACCCCTGCATAGCCCCATGGGAATCTGACAGCAACCAATAGAATAAATATCCTTGCCACAAGAACAGGAAGCTCGTGGGCAAGACCCAAGAGGGGATATAAATAACACTCACTCTCCACTCCATGTGTTCAGCTGCCTAGGACTTCAAACCCATGTGGTCCTGTTCACCAATAAACCAGGCCAGCTTATTTTACCAATCAGCCTCCATGTGTCCAGTGTCTTTCTCTCCACTTGGAATTGAACCAGATGTAAATTTCTTCCAACACTTGGCTGCTTAAGTTCATCCCAAGAATAGTAGCCAAAGCTGATCAGACCCACCAACATGAGATTTGAGCAAGAAACTGTATTTTTGCCTGCTGTATCACAGATGTAATTCTATTTCATCTGTGGTATATGTTGCAATCCAGATTTCAGCAGAACTTAATTGGGCTGTAAAATAAAAGCATTCATATTCGTTTCTCTCTAAACTCGATACAGTATATAACACCAGTATTCCTAAGGACCTATTTTTAAGGGGGAAATAATCACTTTGAAATAGGGTCCTTGCAATTAACTATGCTGTTATGTATTAACAGTTGTACCTTTAAATATTTGAGCGGGAAATCAGCACGTTGCTGATTGGACGAAGCCTCCTGCAGAACTGTATAAAAGGAGAGGTTTTTCCCCCAGCCTGTTGCTGGGTTCACCCTATATTAAAGAGCTGTTGTCACTACCCTGGTCTCCAGCCTCGTTACTTCCCGAACATAACATTGGCGACGAGGGTGGGATCTCGAGGCTGAGGAGAACCAGAACCGAGCTGAAGCACGATAGACCCGAACCCAGCAAATCCAGGGCAGAAAAGGCGAGATGGCCAGTTACACTCCACCTGCACCGTTCGACCCGGCTAAGGAGAAATGGGGACGATATGACCCGTTTGAAAGTTTCTAGAAGCCAACGAACTGCACGGAGTTCCCGACAACCGAAAAAGGGCTTATTTCTTAAGCCACTGCGGTCCGGAGGTCATTGACATCGCGGAAGCCCTGGCAGAGCCAACACCGTTGCAGTCGGTGTCGTGGCCAACCTTACAGACTTTGCTAAGGAACCACTTTGCCCCAACACCGTCTAAATATGTGCGGCGGTTTGAATTCGGGGAGCGAAGACAGATGGAGGGCGAGTCTATCGGTGATTACATGGCCGCCCTGAGAAGAGCGTCCAAGGACTGCGGATACCGTGATCTAGACGAGGTGCTCCTCGAGCAACTCATCCGAGGGGTCAAAGACATCCGTTTACGGCGACGGCTGCTAGCAAAGAGCAACCTAACGCTGGCCAACGCTCTGGACGAAGCCAGAGCACATGAGATGTCATCCCAAGCGGCAGAGACGCTACAGAAGCCGGTTCCCCAAAAGACGAGCGCGAAGGCAACCCCGGTACACCAGGAGGAGGTTCAGACCGAATCCGACGGTGAGGACGAGGAAGGGGTCTGCCGCACCGAAAAGCGCGACAAAGGGGACCGAGATGAATGCGGAAGCTGCGGGGGTCAACACCAGCGGCAACGCTGCAAATTTAAAGATGCGATATGTCGGGGTGTGGGAAGAAAGGGCACCTAGCTCAAGTTTGTCGAGCGGCCCAACCTTCCCGCCGAAAATTCAAATCGGCCAATCAGAGCGCGGAATCGGCAAAGCGACCCGCGATTGGCTCAAACAAAAAAGGCGCGGATTCCAACCAAACAACGGTGGTCATAGGCCGCGCCTCGACCAAAGTGGAGAAGAAGATCTTCACCAGGCCAAAAATAGAGGGAGTGCGGTGCCGGCTTGAAGTGGACACGGGATCAGCGATCACCATCATGTCCTGGGACACTTTGGCGAAGTCGCTGCCGTCCGTCGCGAAGCGCCACCTGCAAGCACAACGACTACGAGTCCACGACTACCAGGGGAATCGCATCCCTGTTCGAGGGACCACCTCCGTCCGAGTCGAGTACGGCCCTCACAAGAAGACCCTGCCCATCACGATCGTCGAAGGAACTCTGCCCAGTCTGTTGGGACTAGACTGGTTTCGTGCCCTGGGCATGGGAGTGACTGGCATCTACAGAAGTGACTGCAATTTGAAAGACATTCTCTTTAACGAGTTCGAAGATGTCTTCAAGGACTGCCTGGGCAAGTACAAGGGGACCCCTATTTCATTCAACCTAGACCCCCAGGTAGCCCCCATTAGGCTTAAAGCGAGGAGAGTCCCTTTTGCCCTAAAACCAAAAATCGATAAGGAGCTGGACAAGCTCATAAATCAGGGAATTTTGGTGCCAGTCGATCACGCAAAGTGGGAGACGCCAATCGTCACCCCCATCAAACCGGACGGGTCAATTAGAATTTGCGCTGACTACAAGGCGACGCTTAACAAAGCCTTACAGAAAAGCGCGTACCCGGTTCCCGTAGTGCAACACTTATTGCACTCTTTGGGGCAAGGGCAAGTCTTTGCAAAGTTAGACTTGGCCCAAGCCTACCAACAACTGCCAGTAGACGCCCGCACAGCTGAAGCCCAAACGATTGTGACACACAGGGGGGCCTTCAAGTGCACCCGATTGCAATTTGGGGTTAGTGTGGCACCAGGGCTGTTCCAAAACCTAATGGAACGACTACTGCAAGGGCTCCCAGGGGTAGTTCCCTACTTCGATGATGTCCTAATTTCAGGGGAAAACATGGAGGAATTGGGGGAGCGTTTAAGAAAGGTCTTGAGCATTTTCCGGACAGCCGGGTTAAAAGTCAAGACAAATAAATGCCAGATAGGGGTCGAATCGGTCGATTTCTTGGGCTACCGGATAGACAAGAAAGGAATTCACCCTACTGAGAGCAAGGTTAAGGCAATTAGGAAGGCTCCAGCGCCCAAAAACAAAGCAGAGCTGCAGGCATTCCTGGGATTGGTTAATTTTTACGCGGTCTTTTTAAAGAACAAAGCAACCATTGCGGAACCGCTGCATAGGCTCTTAGGGAAAAATACTGTTTGGTCTTGGGGAAAGTCAGAAAATAGGGCTTTTGAAGCAGTAAAGAACCTGCTCTCAAGTGATAGCCTGCTCATCCAATACCACGACTCACTACCCCTAGTGCTGGTTTGCGATGCATCCCCTTATGGGGTGGGGGCTGTACTCAGCCATAGACTTCCAAACGGCACAGAAGCCCCTATAGCGTTCTACTCTAGAACGATGTCCTCCCCAGAGAGGAACTACAGCCAATTAGACAAAGAAGCACTAGCCATTGTATCAGGGTCAGAAAATTCCATGAGTATGTCTTTGGGCGGAATTTTGAAATCGTGACTGACCACAGACCGCTACTAGGATTACTGGCTGGCGACCGCCCAACGCCTGTGGCACTTTCGCCACGCTTGACCCGATGGACTATATTTTTAGCCGCTTATTCGTACAAGCTGCAGCATCGACCGGGAAAGGAAGTGGGGCATGCAGACGCGTTGAGCCGATGCCCACTGCCAGGGGCGATCAAGACCCCACTCCGGGACACCCATCCTCCTTATTGACTCGTTGACTCTGGCCCAGTCACATCAAGGAAGTGGCTCGGCATCATACCGACATTGTGTTAAGGACTGTACTCGGTTGGGTACAGAGAGGGTGGCCCGCTGCGCCGGGCGAACGGTTCAAAGAATTTGTTAAGAAACGAGATGAGCTCTCGGCTCAAGGGGGGTGCCTGTTATGGGGTGATCGTGTAATAATTCCTGTTAAGTTAAGGGGCAAGGTATTGGACCTCCTCCACGAGGGTCACCCAGGCATCGTAAGGATGAAGGGGTTAGCTAGAAGCTATGTATGGTGGCCACTCATGGATGCAGAGATTGCTGAGAGGGTAGGGAAATGCCAAGCTTGCCAAGAGTCCAGACCGCTACCCCCAACAGCCCCTGTCAGAGAATGGGAAAAGCCCCAAGGGCCGTGGTCAAGAATCCACATTGACTTTGCTGGCCCCTTTCACGGCCAAACGTTCCTAGTGGTGGTGGACGCATATTCCAAATGGTTGGAGATCATACTCATGAAGTCCACCACGGCCGAGGCAGTAATCGCAACACTGCGCCACCTATTCGCAACTCACGGGTTGCCGGACACTCTGGTGTCCGACAATGGGCCCCAATTCACGGCAGCCCAGTTTGAAGAGTACCTGGCAGAGGAAGGCATCCGACATGCCCTCTCTGCGCCTTTCCACCCTGCGTCGAATGGCCTTGCAGAGCGTTCCGTCCGGAGCGCTAAGGAGGCATTGTCCAGGCTCCAGCCAGGTGACTGGCAAACGAAAATAGACTTTTTCCTAGCCGTCCAGCACAGAACCCCAAGCACAGCCACTGGGAAAAGCCCAGCCGAATTGCTAATGGGACGGAAACTCCGGTGCCCACTTGACCGTTTGAACCCCATTACACACCGAGGGTTACAAGGGGAACTAGAAAAGACAAGGAAATGAGCATAGGCGACGGGTGTGGGCCCGAAACTATGGGGACGGCCCGAGTTGGGTCGCAGGACAAGTAACAAAGATAACAGGCCCAAAATCGACGTGGTAGAGCTACCAGACAACCGAGTGTGGCGGCGCCACATAGATCAGTTAAGGAAACGAATAACTGACCAAACCAAACCAATAGAGACAGGTAATGACCAATACCACTTTGAATCCACAGCTGACAATGACCCGGGGGAGGCGCAAGACTTAGCTGAGGTCCCAGAGTTCCAGCGACGCCATCAGGTCCCCGAGGGAAGCAGCAGGGAAAATTCCAAAATTAATCCAAGGCCGGATGGCCAAGAAAAAGAGTCGGCCAATAATCCGGAGCCCGATGGCTCAGAGAAAGAGCTGGGAGGAGAAAACAGCCCCTCCGACCAGCTCAAAACACCACCCAGAACTGAACCGCGCAGGTCAGAAAGAACTAGGAGACGCCCAGGTTATTTGCGTGACTACGTCGAAAAATAACATGTAAATAAATATGTAAATAGAGACAAAGTGTTTTCTGGGAGGGGAGGAGTGTTATGTATTAACAGTTGTACCTTTAAATATTTGAGCGGGAAATCAGCACGTTGCTGATTGGACGAAGCCTCCTGCAGAACTGTATAAAAGGAGAGGTTTTTCCCCAGCCTGTTGCTGGGTTCACCCTATATTAAAGAGCTGTTGTCACTACCCTGGTCTCCAGCCTCGTTACTTCCCGAACATAACATATGCAATTAGCAATTTTAAAAAAAAATATTTTGGAACCTTACCATGAATCTTAACCCCTTGCAGAAACACATACTCTGAACAGTGAAATGGCTTCACGGTGGTAGAATAATAATAAAAAAATGTTTGGAATATCACCTGCTTTTTAGATTCATCTACCTTACGTTCTGAATTCCACTGTTATTTTTTTGCAATATGTCCATATTATGCAACAGTAATTACAATAGCAATTTTTGTCTGTTTATTTTGACAAAACGTGGTATCACCTAGCACAAATTTAATTCTGAACTGTTATGTTTTTTTGCTAAATTATTATCTTATTGCTTAGCACTTCCAACAAGTGCTAGATTTGTAAGAAGGCTGGTTTATGTGTTACTGTAGAATATAATCTTAGAGGCTGATTCTGAACCAAGATTAAGAATGCGCAATTCTGCTAACATAAAAGAAGTTATTGTACAACCATTTCCTCGCCCAATTGATCCCAAACCTGATGATTTATGTGGGGAAATTGGTGTTTCATTGATTCTCATATTAACATACAAAGCATGGCTGGTATACACACATACCAGAGATGAGTTTCAGCAGGTTCTGACCAGTTCTGGAGAACCGGTAGTGGAAATTTTGAGTAGTTTGGAGAACCTGAAGTAAAAAATTCTGTCTGGCCCTGCCCCCATCTATTCTCAGACTCCCAAGTCCCAGCTGATCGGGAGGAAATGGGGATTTTGCAGTAACCTTCTCCTGGATTGGGATGGGAATGGACATTTTACAATATCCTTCCCCACCACACCCACCAAGCCACACCCACCAAGCCATGCCACACCCACCAAGCCATGCCCATAGAACCGGTAGTAAAAAAAATTGAAACCCACCACTGACACATACCCACTCCTAAGATACCCATTCCTAAGAGGTCTGTAAGGGGCGTGCATAAGTGCACCCGTGTGCCTACTGTCCCTGTCCTAATATTCCTTTTTTACTTACTCTTTTCATGTATCCAAATTATGTTTATACTTTTACCTGTTATCTTATATATGATTGACAAACTAAATAAATAAACAAATAAATAAAAACAGCTAAGCATATTTTCATCACTTTAAACATCTGCATGACAGCTGGAAAACTTGAATGCTAAAGTCAAATATATTGATCATATTTTACAAGACTGTATATCTTAGAATTGGTCGACAATCCATAATTTTAGAAGTTGCTGCCTCTAAGATATATTTCAATTCAGATAGACTTCTTAACTACATATTAAATAAGAAACTGAGATGAATTTACATTCTACTAACTCTATAAATAAGTGCAGGTAGTCCTCGACTTACAATCACAATTGAGCCCAGAATTTCCATTGCTAAGCAAGACAGTTGTTAAGTGAGTTTTGCCCCATTTTTGGCATAGCTGTTAAACGAATCACTGCAGTTGTTCACTTAGTAACACGGTTGTTAAGTGAAACTTAACAAGGGCCGCGGTGTGGCTCAGGCTGTAAGAAGCCTGTTATTAAAACACAGCTGCCTGCAATTACTGCAGGTTCTAGTCCCACCAGGCCCAAGGTTGACTCAGCCTTCCATCCTTTATAAGGTAGGTAAAATGAGGACCCAGATTGTTGGGGGGGCAATAAGTTGACTTTGTAAATATACAAATAGAATGAGACTATTGCCTTACACACTGTAAGCCGCCCTGAGCCTTCGGAGAAGGGCGGGATATAAATGTAAACAACAACAAAAAAAAACTGGCTTCCCCTTTCACTTTGCTTGTCCGAAGGTTGCAAAAGGAGATCATATGACCCCAGGATATTGCAACCATCATAAATACATGCCAGTTGCCAAGCGTTCAAAATTTGATCACATGACCACAGGATCAATCATAAGTGGGAAAAACTTCAAACGACTTGTCCTGTATTCCTTTATCTCTAAGTTTGGGGGAATCTTTTCATGCTTAAAAAGAACATAATGAGATTAGGCTAAGAGCCAGCAAATCAACCCAATAGATCTTTTACATTCTAATTAGAACAATGTCATTGTTATTAGGTTTCCATGTTTGTAATAAATTTAGAATGCATTATTTTTCTTCCTACATCAGCAAGATAATTAACTTTTTTCAGCATATATTTCACAATAACAATTAAAAATTACAATAGTTAAAGAGCCGTAGAAACATGCTACCCTAAAGTTCTTTATAGCAGCATCTAATTATGCGAACAAGGTCAAAAATTAGTCATTAAAATACATACTGCAATGATTTATAAGTAACCGAAAGGGCATTAATTTATATATGTTTTCTAGCTCAGTATGACTTCTTGATTAAAATTATGGATATTTGATGAGGGTTTTTTGTTTGTTTGCTCCTGGAGTAGATCAATAAGTGATAGAAAAAGTAAAAAATCTCTTTAGGAATAGAATAGAATAGAATAGAATAGAATAGAATAGAATAGAATAGAATAGAATAGAATAGAATAGAATAGAATAGAATAGAATTCTTTATTGGTCAAGTGTGATTGGACACACAAGGAATTTGTCTTTGGTGCATATGCTCTCAGTGTACATAAAAGAAAAGATACATTTATCTAGAATGATAAGGTACAACACTTAATGATAGTCATAGGGTACAAATAAGCAATCAGGAAAAATATTAATATAATGAATGAATATGAATGAATATTGATATGTACAGGCTAAGAAAGAAAAATTGAGATATGTTTCTACATGTTTCTATGTTTCTGTGCTCATAAGAGGCAGGGACTGTTAGCAGATTTAACAGAGCCACATCCTAAAACCTTATTTTTAAAGATGCCTGTATCACTTGATCCTTAAAAAAAAAAAAAAAGATCCATGGGGCTTTGACTGAAGCTTAGACTCAATAAGAATGTACGAAATACAAAAACAAGTAGGCTGTAATTTCACATAAACAGCTGTGGTTGCAGGTAAATAGCAGCATTGCAGACAATGCCTACAAAGAGAAAAAGTAAATTAAAACTTGATCTACTATAGAGGCTGAAGGTTATTATTGGCCATATTGATACACAAGATACCTGACCATGTGAGTTGAAAAATCTACCAACCACATGCAAACATATGAGACTTAGTTAATGTTAACCTTAAATGTGTGTATGAATTAGCAAGTTGTGGGAGCCCTATTAATTTATGGCAACGTGAATCCAATCCATATACTTTATATTAAAAGAAACTAATTCAATAATAAGGCTGTGCTGCATGAAAAAAGAAGAAACTAATTCAATAATAAGGCTGTGCTGCATGAAAACAAGCATAAACATTTAATGGTTAATATACCATATGCAAAACTAGATCTCCTTAGTTATGTTCACAGGACATGCTGAGAACTGCAA
This sequence comes from Ahaetulla prasina, assembly GCF_028640845.1. NCBI lineage: Eukaryota > Metazoa > Chordata > Lepidosauria > Squamata > Colubridae > Ahaetulla > Ahaetulla prasina. The sequence goes on along the minus strand of NC_080539.1, from coordinate 231,131,875 downwards.
GCTTTCCAGCTGTACTGGATCCTCCTGCATTGCAATGAATAGAAACCAAGTTGTGAGTTAATGTAAACACGGGCAATTGTGTTAATGTGCAAATATGGGAAATGTTGAAATACCACCCACACTATGAAGGGGAAACTAACAGATGACTTCTCAAATTATTAAAAAGAAGAATGGTTACTGATGGGCTCACCTCAGTTCCAGACTTAATTATTAGCTATTTGGCATGCATGTTACTTAATGGTTAAATGGGCTCAAGCCAGCTGGCTTTTCTGATCTTATATGCTGTATAAAGTAGAGGTAGTCTCTGACTTATGACCAAAATTTAAGCCCAAATTTATGTTGCTAAGTGAGACAGTTGTTAAATGAGTTTTGCCCCATTTTATGACCTTTCTTGCCACAACTGTTAAGTGAATCACTATAGTTGCTAAGTTAGTAACACGGTTGTTAAGTGAATCTGGCTTCCCCATTGATTTTGCTTGTCAGAAGTTTGCAAAAGGTAATCCCATGACCCCCGGGAAAATTGCAACCATCATCAATATGAGCCAGTTGCCAAGCGTCTGAATATGGATCATGTGACCATGGGGATACTGCTGTGGCCATAAGTGTGAAAAGTGGTCATAAGTCCCTTTTTTCGGTGCCATTGTAACTTGGAATGGTCACTAAATGAACTATTGTAAGACTACCTGTATGTTGTGCAGGTGAAGGCTAGTGACTTACAGGGGGATGTTATTTAAAAGTTTGCATTTTTGCTACATATTCAACCTAGGCTTTTTTCTTAATGTTTCCTACGTTATTAATTTACTGGATGCTTTTCCACATTAATACAATGTGTGTTCTCTGTTGTTCCAGAATGGACGGCTCAGAGCAATGGACGTCCATCTGACTGGAAGGCAGATTGTGACTGAATGTTGGGGGCGGGAGGGGGGAACCGGTCCAACCACAAGAGCCACACGACAGTGAAACCAGTGACACAAAGAGGATGTGGGTTCCCTTTGAGGCAGTGGCTCAATAACCATCTCTCTGGGATGTTATAATCTGGATTTCTGTACTGAGCAGAGCATTGGACAAAACAGTGGTTTCATTCACTTCAATGATTTTGTGAACCTAGCATGCAAGGAGGTGTTGGGCATTTCCTCCTTCAACTAAAAACAAAATCATCATGTAGCAATGAAAACACGGGGCTCTCAGAAATGTCAAGTGACTTTTAAAAGAATAACAGAGTTGGAAGGGATCTTGGAGGTCTTTTAGCCCAACCCTGGGCTCAGGCAGGAAGCCCTACACCATTTCAGACAAATTGTTGTCCAAGCTCTTCTTCAAAACTTCCAGTGTTGGAGCATTCACAACTTCTGGAGGAAAGTTGTTCCACTGATTATTTGTTCTGTCAGGAAATGTCTCCTTAATTTCAGGCTGCTTCTCTCCTTGATTAGTTTCCATCCAATGCTTCTTGTCCTTTTTGTCAGGTGCTTTGGAGAACAGGTCAACTCCCTCTTCTTTGTGACAAGATTATTGGAACACTGCTATCATGTCACCCCAAGAAGTCCTTCTTTTCATTGAACAATTTCAGCAACCGTTCTTTATATGTTTTAACCTCCAGTCCCCTTGGTTGCTCTTTTCTGTACTCTTTCTGGAGTCTCAATGTATTTTTTTACATTATGGCAACCAAAACTGGATGCAATATTCCAAGTGTGATCTTACCAAGGCATTATAAAGGGGTATCAATACATTATGTGACCAAATGAGCCCATTTTTAAAATTTATTTATTTGCTGATCAAAGGTATGTTGTGGTGAGTCTTCTGAAGGCTGTCTTGGAGTCGGTGTCGGTGTCTTGGAGTGGTTTTCTGACCCTATCAGTGCTTATTTAATTTCTGGCTTTTCTCCCACAGGCTGTTGTTCTTCAGGGAGTGATTTGGCAAATCCTTCCAAATACTAACACAGTGGTTACAGAGGTGTGTCCAGCTTCCATGGAAAAGTGGAAGCACTCAGCAGTAACTAAATAACAGAGTAATTGCATGCCGTAATTAGGGCAGAGAGTTCAACCTCTGTTTGTGTTGGAATTTAATGTAGTAAAAGGAATGTATTCATATGACAAGAACATTTGCATTTTCGCAATGTATGAGTTTCTCTCGCAATATGTTTTTTGCTTTCTCCCAAGACAATGGAAACAACATTATAAATGGTTATGCAACGCTCAGAATTCTAGCTGATCTAGCAAAAACCAGAACAGAAATGAGGATTTGATGCAAAAAGGTTGTAGCAGTGAAGCAGTATGAAAATAGAAATGTATGCTCTGATTACAAACAGATTTCTTGTGTAATCTCTTTGCTCCATGACTGTATCATGAACTTTGACTGACATGGGATGGGGGGAGGGGGGAAGAGTGAGGGAGGGAGGGACAGAAAGAGAGAGGGAGGAAGAGAGAGAGAACACAATTTTTAGGCAAAAATCTTTATAAAGGCAAAGACATCTCTTAAAATAACCAGTTACCTTATAATATTGTAACCAATATAATAACCAATAACTTAAAATATTGTCCTTATTGCATTATTTCTGCTCACCTGTGTATCATTTTACATTAATATTATGTGTGTACATCAAGGCATGCATTCCAGGGGTGGGTTCTAAATTGTTTTTTACTACCAGTTCTGTGGGCGTGGCTTATTTTGTGGGCGTGGCTTGATGGTCATGTGAATGAAACCACTATTTTGTCCAATGCTCTGCTCAGTACAGAAATCCAGATTATAACATCCCAGAGAGATGGTTATTGAGCCACTGCCTGAAAGGGAACCCACATCCTCTTTGTGTCACTGGTTTCACTGTCGTGTGGCTCTTGTGGTTGGATCGGTTCCCCCCTCCCGCCCCCAACATTACTGCGTTCGCAATTCGCATGTTCAATTGTAGGAATGGGAAGCAAATGGGAAATTTCTTGTTTCCTGAGGTAGAACTTTGTAAGATGGTTTTGTGCTTGAAGAGATGAAAATGTTGGCTATTTGGGAATAAACGTCCTGAAAAGGGAGTTTTTAAAAAAAAAGAAAAGAAAAGTCTATTGTCTTCTAGTAATGATCCCGTTCCATTAGCAGTGGCATTTAGGGGAAATGATGAGTAGCGATGGGTAAGAGTTCACTATAAGAATCTATAGGGTTGAAGGCCATGACACAGGGAGAATGATCCTTTTATGTTTCAAGGACAGAGTGAAATAACTTGGAAACCTGATTTGGGCCATTTCCTCATTAGTGGCATGCGTTGTCTCTACAGCATCACCCCAGCCAAGTGGCATAAAGCCTGCCCTCGTTGCTATTATTTGACACATAGGTTCTTGGACGACTGTAGAAGATGTTGGGTCTCTCTGACGGAGAAATGACTTTGAATTCAGCACGCATGTATTCAGCGGCTGTTCTGAAAAGGCAAAATTATGCAATGTCACTGTTCTCTAATCCACTCTTCTCTGAAACACTGGCCACTCCTACAGCCTTCAGTGCTGTATAAGTGTTAATCTCATTCTTTCAGAAGAAACTGTCGATGAAGCTTAAAGAAATGTTCAGCACTAAATTGTAATGAGCCGAAGGATAAGAGTTTGTGAATTATTTTCTGTCATTTTTAACCAAATTTTTTTTTTAAATAAATATGATTTTTCTTCTTCTTCTAGAACTGGTACCCAAGCATTTGATAGCAGGCCTTTTAATGCACTCATGAATAAGGGGAGGGAGAAGGGGAGGGAAGTAAGGGGGGGAAGAGTGAGATTGTTACAGTGACAGTAATTGCATTTGAGCAAATGTATCTATTATAGTAATTTTCTCCAGAAAAGAGACATCTAAGTTAACTTAAAATACTTTTTTTTCTTAATGCATTAACTTTGACAAATTTAACATAAGGACATTTTCATGTGATACACAGTCCAGTTTTAAAGTCTTATTAAATGCTAACAAAAGCATACAAGTGTAAATCGATTTTCACTACAAATAGTTCTCGATGTGCAACTTCATTTAGTGACTAATCAAAGTTCCAGTGGCATGAAAAAAGTAGCTTATGATCTTTTTTCACACTTATGTCCATTGTAGCATCTCCATGGTCACGTGATCAAAATTCAGGTGATTGGCAATTGGCCCATATTTATGACAATCGCAGTGTTCTGGGGTCATGGGATCATCTTTTGCGACCTTCTGATGGGTAAAGTTAATGGCCAAGCCAGAGTCATTTAATAACCGTGTTACTAACTTAACAGTTGCGGTCATTCACTTAACAACTGCGCCAAGAAAGATTGTAAAATGGGGCAAACCTCAATAACTGTCTTGTTTAACAATAGAAATGTTGGGTTTAATTGTGGTTGTAAATCAAGGACTACCTGCACACAGTGATCTCCAGACAAGAGTAAGGCCATTAGGTGATGTGAGTTTATTTTAAAGCCAAAGAGGTAAATGCACAGCTTTGAAGCCAGTGGAAATACAGAACACAAATTCTTGGCTATCTGTCTTTATGAGATCCTTTCAATTAATCACTGTACTTGAATCTTCATCTGGCCACAGTGTGGAGTCCCTACTGTTGCTACTCTTCTTTACCTTCCTATTGTACCCACTGTGTTTCCTAATACATCTGTCAACTATTATTCTGCCTGCTTTGAAAGCTGGGAGTTTCACGCCTTCAGAATGATGCTAAAACTCATTCAAAAGACCACGACTTTTAGCAGCCTTCTGGATGAATGGCAAATCCACCTTCAAAAGCAGCCCAAACAACAGCTGGCAGGCAGGGGTCATTTTTCTGTGAAATGGCAGAGAGCCAGCTATATGCAATTCTCCACCCACGTCAGCTGTTATTCGGGCTTTCAACTATTCAACCTGATCCAGATCTCCAAACAAAGTTTTAGCTAGGAACCCTGGGGGCTAAACGGCTACTTCCCCCCCCCCCGCCTCTCCCTGCTATTTCCTGGCCTGGCAGCAGAATCAACGCTGGAAGAAATGGCAGATGTGGAGGGTTACTTCTGACACATGGCTAAATCCAGGGGTCTGGGCCACTTGTCAAAACTTTTTCACAGCACAGCTGAGGTTGGCAAGTGTTACACTGAAAAGCATAAGGAGGGCAGCCTTCTCTGCATGTGAGGTGAGGAAAGCCACTGTCTGGCCAATTGGGGTTGACAATGGGGACAGTGAATCTATCTCGGTGTTAGCTTTTTGCTGGAAGAAAGAACACTTCAACTGAGTCATGGCAATGAGCTCTAACACTTCTACACTCCAGCCCAGAAGAAAAAGAACATTTGTGCTTTTCATAAGAACAAAACAGAAAAAGGAAACTGAAAAAGCCTATCTGACCCAGTGGTGGGATTCAAATTTTTTTACTACCGGTTCTGTGGGTGTGGCTTGATGGGCGTGGCAGGGGAAGGATACTGTAAAATCTCCATTCCCTCCCCAATTCAAGGAAAGGATACTGCAAAATCCCCATTTCCTCCCGATCAGCTGGGACTTGGGAGGCAGAGAACAGATGGGGGTGGGGGCAGTCAGAATTTTTACTACCGGTTCTCCAAACTACTCAAAATTTCCTGCTGAAACCCACCTCGGATCTGACCCCAGATAAGGGAATTTTAACCACAGCATGAAGTTTCACTGCATAGGAAAGCAGCAGGGAAAGGAACTTTTAAACAAAAATTACATAATGAATTGGTAAGAAACCCACCTGCCTGGGAGAGCCTTTCTTTTCAGATTGCAGTCTCTGCAACTGAATTGTAAAAAAAAACAAAAAAAAACATGTACATCCATCCATATTTAAGTAATGGTCTCTTAGGCTGTTCTTCATAACTTGGTGCTGCCAGCTTTCAGCCTGCCATCTCCAAGAACTTAAATTTCCTGTGTTCAATAAATGTTATTGTGTTTTGTTTTGGTTTGGTTTGCACATCTCCTAACCCATTATAGAAGCTATTTCAGAGCTAAATTGAGTTCTGATTGCCGTTTCAGAAGTAAACTGTTAAGTGAAAATTCATTTTTGGGCAGTCCATTCTCTCAGAGACAGAATGTTTCTGAATACTCCAAAACGTTATCATACAGAATCCTTTCTTTGGTGCAAGATCCTTTAGAAGAGTATACCTCTCAATCAGCATTCTGCCTAGGGAATTCTGGGAGATGAAGTTCACATATCTTAAAGCTGCCAAGTCTAGAAATCATTACTCTAAACTAGGGTCTTTTTTAAGCATTAAAATATGTCACATAAATAATGGCATTAGGCCCCCTAAAGCAAATACGTTACCTCCATAAACCACTGGACAAAACCTGCATGCTGCCTGAGTAGGAATTGTGCCATACTGACTCTAGTCTAGCATTCACCTCAGGGGTGAAATGCTCTCAATTTGGACCGGATGGGCCAATCCGGTAGCAATGGTGACGCGTGGTTAGGCGAACCGGTAGCAAAAATCTCTGCCCCTCCCCCCCATGCCCAGCTGAGCCACACGATTGTCAGAGCCTTTTTTTTTTTTACATTTAAAAGTATTTTTTAACAACCTCTTTGGCCGAAGAGGTTGTAAAAAAATGCTTTTAAAGGGTTAAATCAAGGCTCTGACAATCCCAGCTGAGGTGCCTGATCGGCAGAGGCTTTCTTTGTTTAACTTTTAAAAGCATTTTTTAAAAGGTAAAAAAGCTGAAGCCTACTAGGCAAAAAATGGGGGGGGTTTCGTTTGAGAGAGAGAGAAAGAGAGAAAGAGGGAGGGAGGGAGGGAGGGAGGGAGGGAGGGAGGGAGGGAGGGAGGAAAAAGGAGAAGAAGGAAGGACTACAAACCTGGCACTAGACGCAGCTTCAGAGGATAATCCAGGGCTGGAAGGGACCTGGAGGTCATCTAGTCCAACCCTGCTCCAGCAGGACATTGTTACTGAGTTTCTGTCTTTTGATCCCCCATCACACAGCCACGCCCACCCAGTCACATGACCCTCCACCACCAAGCCACCCCCACAGAACTGGTGGGAAAGAAATTTAGATTTCACCATTGATTCAACTTTGAAAACACTGGTTGGTTCATTCTGGTAGAGCTAGTTTGATCCCGTGATCAAGGCACCAGGATAGAAAGCAGGAGAGTGGGAGTTCTAGTTCTGGTACTAGTTCTGCCTTAAGCATGAAAGCTGGCTGGTGACTTGCTCTCAGCGCAATACACTTCTGGGGAAAACAGGAGGAGGAAGTGATTTTCACTGAGTTATTTATAATGGAGATAAACAAATAAACAAAGGTAAAATAAATAGTTCTATTTCTGCTTGTCATTAGATGATGGGTGCTCAGGTATCTGGATGCTATAACAAACTGGCTTAAGAGTCAACAAATGGATGTTGAACCTCAAAAAAGTGGATTGGGTCCCAAAATTAGGAAGATCTCCAACTCTAGGTTTAGTCACCTTCACCCTGAAGAAGCAGACACTCAGCTTTGGTATATTTCTACATTTTGTCTTTAATACTTGAGGTACAGTTAAATATCAGTGTCCTGGTATCTGATGACTATGACTCTTTCTGGAGTGGAAGAGGCTGATCAGAACATCATTTTCTTTCTAACATCTGACTATGTCAACATAGACTCTACATGAGTTCTGTTGTGCCTCGCCCGCCCTCCTCTCCTCAGCCGGGCCCCTCCCATCTCCTGCTATCTGAGCCAGAGACTGATAGTGAAGAAGAATGGCCTGGCATGCCTCCAGCTCCCAGCCCTGGCACCATGCCCGGACAGACTGAGCAAACAAACCTCCTTACAGCATGTGAGCACGAAGCCAGCCACGAGCTAGAATTGCCAGCAGCTGAGCAGGAGGATGAAAAGACACAGTGGACAGATCCCCGCTTCCGGAGAATGGAGAGGCGACGTCAGCAAAAGGAAGGGAGGGGCAGGCCTGGATAAGTGCTGAGTCATGGAGCCACACCCCATGGCCTATATAAAAGATCTGCTTTTTGGCATTCCTTGAGTCAGGCAAAGACTCATCTGGTTGCTGAAGTCACACCTTGGATTCTTGCCTGCCCTGAGAACTCTGACAGGAATTTGGCAAAGCTGCAGAGGCTTCGTGGCCACGCTTGATACAGACTTCCCAGACCCGGCCGTCAGAGAAGGAGTGGGACACGACAAGTTCTGACTTTGAAGGCAACTCTGAAATTGCACCTATAGTGTGTTTTCCCCTGTCTTATATTTTTTTTAACCCTTAAATAAGCGCTTGGCTTTATTGCCATGCGCTCAAAAGCCCGATTGGGCTTATTATCAGGGGATGTCTTATTTTTGGGAAAACAGGGTAGTAAAATGCAGTGGGGAGGTTATTATACAAGACATCTTCAGAAAATATGACATTGATCATAAAAAGAACTGGCTTTACTGTCTTACCATTACCAGCTGAACTTCTATATTATGCCTATGGTCCATAGCAGTTTAGGATCCTGCTGCTGGAGAGAGTTTCTATCCTAAGGTTAACGTCTGCAAGAGGATCTCCTCAATGAACCATGGTTGGCAAAGCTCATTATATGGAAGTGCAGGAGAAATCTTCTATGTTATGGCAGCCTATTTTAGGAACAGAGATCAGGCTAATGTGACCTTACCAGCTTGGAATTTTACGCTTACATAGGGAACTTAAATTTCCTGTGTTCAATAAATGTTATTGTGTTTTGGTTTGGTTTGTACATCTTCTAGCCCATTATATCTAATATCTAGAATCCATAGCCTGAGCATTCCTTTTGTCCGTTCATCGTACCTCTCTTGTTGTTTTATTTGTTTTCTCTGGTTTTCTGCTTTTTTGAGTTGCAACCCACCACAAGGTTCTGGAGATATTGGAAACAGAAGTAGTGGAGTATAAATATTTTTTTTTTAATGTGCCAAGCATGTACAGTAGTAAGAATGGGAGGGGCATGCCCTTAAAAAAGAAATATTCCCAGTTTAGGTAGGGTGAAGGTGTAAGGGATTTTTTTTTTTCTAGGATCTGAGGCAGATTAGGATCAGCAGATTCTCTACTGTTGTTTCTATCTGTTGATCTGTTGTTTCCTGATTGCTTATTTGTAATCTATGACTATCATTAAGTGTTATACCTTATGATTCTTGATGAACGTATCTTTAATTTTATCTACGCTGAGAGCATATGCACCAAGACAAATTCCTTTTGTGTCCAATCACACTTGTCCAATAAAAAATTCTATTCTATTCTATTCTATTCTATTCTATTCTATTCTATTCTATTCTATTCTATTCTATTCTATTGCAGTGAAAGTTCTTGTTTTGAGGACTTGAGGAGTGGGGGTTGAAAGGACCGAGTGGTAGAAATGCCTCCGGGTCGGGTGAGGGAGTTGCCAATTAAAAATGTTTACTCTACTGAAGGAACATGAGAAACAAGAAAATTCACAGACATCCTTTTGAAGATATATCTTACTTCATCCCCCTTTCCCTTCTTTGCGACCTTCAACCTATTGAAAAGCAAGAACATAAGGAAAAGTGAACACAGATGCAGCCAGTTGTCATACATAGACAATCGTTCCAGTGATGGACTATGCAGTATGTCATAACGATGTTCATGAGATAGCAAGGAAGGTGCATTAGCATTTAATTTCATGTATTGCTTCTGGGCATCACCTGAATACAAATGATCAAGTAACTCCTTGAAAGAGATGTGAGACTACACATCTTGAGCAAATCCACCCTGGCTGCCTTCTGGAAACATCAATAATACAATTTGCAAGGCAAGGATACATAATGCACTTTTAAACGAGAGTATCTGTCAGAAGTGTTTTAATGGATACGTTTCACGGGGCAGGGGAAAGGATTGGATTTGTGTGCGGATTTCAGATTACTTGGGGGATAGGAATCAGGTTTGATATTGGAAGGACATAACTTAAACGAAATTAGTCAGTGAAATGTCCCTAATTCTTCATTTTCAGTTTTTCAGGCAAAGCCTGGAAGCCCTGATCTATAATTTATAAACAACTTGCATATTTACTTATTTGAAATGAAGCAGCAGATCTGATGGTTCAGTGAAACTTCTTTCTTTCTTCTTTTAAATAAAGGAAATAATGTAGCAGTGGTGATTACTGAAGCTTGGGAAACAGTGTAGACTTTTACACTACACTTTTAAACTATATATAAACCAGTGGTGGGATTCCAATTTTTTTACTACCGGTTCTGTGGGCATGGCTTGGTGGGTGTGGCTTGGTGGGCGTGGCAGGGGAAGGATACTGTAAAATCTCCATTTCCACTCCACTCCAGGGGAAGGTTACTGCAAAATCCCCATTTCCTCCCAATCAGCTGGGACTCGGGAATCAGAGAATAGATGGGGCCAGTCAGAGGTGGTATTTACCGGTTCTCTGAACTACTCAAAATTTCTACTACCGGTTCTCCAGAACTGGTCAAAACCTGCTGAATACCACCTCTGATATAAACCAAACATGTGGCTGTTCTTCTTTTTCGCAAATGATATAATAGATTAGTATGCTAGGTATAGTATGAGGTTTTTTTTATTATTTGTCTTTTACCATGCCTGTGGCTGCACTGGTGTTCACTTTGCATAAAGAAGAATTGGGTGAGAATAAAAAAAATGCAAAGGAATCTCCCTTTTCTCTCTCAAAAACAGATTCCATTAACCTCAACAGATGTAGAATGAATCTTTAGCTTGCATAGACTTGCAGAAAGCTAAAAGATTATGAGAAAATAGGATACAAATTTCTATTTTAATGAAAACTAAATAATGAATAGATTCTCTTCTAAAGGGGGAAAATGGCTAAAATTTTTGGCTACAATATATAAATGGAACAGTGGGAGAATATATGGTTGAAAAGACTGCAATGTTATAATGTTAAAGAGAATTGTTATAAAATGATGAATCATTGGTATGTCACCGGAGAAATTGCCTAGAATGTATAAAGGCATTTCAAATATATGTTGGAAATGTACAAATAAAAATAAGAAGGGACATTTTTATCATGTAGGTATAAGTAAAAAAGGCAGAAAGTTTCGGATTCAAATTCATCCACTAATTTAGAAGATTTTAAATATACAGTTGACACCAGAGGCTTTTCGTTAGGTACTGATGGAAAAACTGATGGAAAAAAGTCATGAAACTTTGCTTTTATACATGAAAATGCAAGACTAATATATGGGCAACGGTGGAAAGATTCAACATTATCCTCAATGGACGAATGGATTGTAAATATAGGAATTGGCTGATACAGTCAAATTGACTTCTTTGATTCAAGAAAAGACATTTATTGCTGACTGAAAAACATTTATAGACATTTTTTTCATGAAACAGAAAAAATGGGGTTAATGATTTAAAAAGTAGATTATAGAAAAAATGAGTTGTGTTGTAGCCATAGAATAAGAGGTAAATCTAGACTGTAAAGAAAATTGGAAGTTACCTCTTTACATTTTCTTTCTTTTTTTTTACTGCACTTTTGACTTCATCTTTTTTTCTTTCTTTTATTCTACATAAATTTCTATTAATCTTCCTTTAAAAAAATTTTAATAAAAAGTTTTTATTTATTTAATAATAAATCTTTCTTTTCCCAGCTGTGTTTGCATTTTATTCCAAACTCTTATTTTTCTTCTTTTCTTCAAATAAAAGAGAAAATAGTTATCTAATGGTCAGGGAAAACCGTATGACTTTGTATTGGAAAAAATAATTTTACAGGTTAATCTGGATTTATTAAATAGTTTAAATCTGTGTTGTTATTTTTTAAAGAGTAACTGTAGCATGCCTGAAAATTGAAAGAACATTCAGAAAACTTCAGCAGAAAGCTTCCAAATTCTTCATTTTTAGTTAGGTTGCTTTTTGAAGTTTTAGTTTGCCTTTGATGATTAAGTTTGGATATTTGCAAACCAAAATAATCTACGCTCAACAGACCAAATGGAACAATGTACATGTTCAGTAGAGGAAAAACAGGAGAAATTAGTTTCCTGATGTATTAAAAGCATTCACCAGAAAAAAATGAAAGTGGAATTGAAACATTATTTAGGGATATGATCACTCCAGCTGACCATTTCTGTATGAAGAAATCTTTAAGAAATCACATTGAATAACTGTGGTATAATGTTATTCTTTAAATTTTGTATATGAACTTCCAGTCTCATAGGAAGGACTAACAGTAATAATTAAAAATGAAGGGTCAAATCATGAAAGGAGGCTGATCGAGATATGTGATGGAAAGTTAAACTATTTGTCTTCTAGCTATCTTGACCAGAATCCTCCCATCTTCAGATCAAACATACCAGAATCACATTTATACTGGTATCTTTTTCTCCTTGGAACCCATAGCAGTTTCCAGAGAGGCAAAACAATGACTTAAAACCCTTTTTAAAAATTATGCCAAATCTTCTCTGCCTAGAAAATATTGTGCTGAGTCCATTCCATTTGGGACTGGGGCAAAAGACAGTCATTTTCATGCATCAAATTCAATAATTTTAAATAAAATTTATAAAACACTATTTAAACAAAACCTATGAAACATTAAACAAAAGTTATAAAGCATTATTTAAAGAAAAGTTATAAAATGTTGGCTGGAAAATTCTGGGAGTTGAAGTCCACAAGTCTTAAAATTAAGGGAAATTACACTTTGGCTTGTAATGTTTGGAAACCTGGTAGCTAGCCTATCATGTATTTGAAATATAATGCCTCTTGCAAAGCTTGCCTGATTTCATCCATTCTTTGGCCAGATTTTTAGGAGAGTGGCCCTATTCATTCAACCCAAACTGAAAGCAAGCAACTGCTTAGTTGGAATGAACTCTTCGAACTATGAGATTTTCTCTCCTGAGAGCTGCATAAGCTTCCCTAATACACTTTAATCCAGCTTGATATTGAAACACTAGACACTCTGGCACCCTTCTTCTGATTGCCAAATAAGATAAATAGTTGTTTCAAATGGCTGAGTGCACATGTTAAGATAAAGCTATCATCAGGCTATGAAAAACATTGTTCAACCAGAGTGTCATTTCTACATCTTAGATTGAGGAAATATGATGGAATCTTCAGGCAGCTGAGTATCTGTTCCTAGCTCTGTGAGAAAAAGAGCATCTGTCTGCCAAAACAAATCAGGATCTAATGAGTTGCTAATTAACTTCCAGGGTAAATCCAGATTATCAGGAATCTGAGGATTCTTGTCCATATTGTTGTCACAGGGTGGAACTTCATTGCAGAATAGACTGCTTGTGTTTTAGAGCAGGGGTCTCCAACCTTGGCAACTTTAAGACTTGTGAACTTCAACTTCCAGAATTCCTCAGCCAGCTTTGCTGGCTGAGGAATTCTGGGAGTCGAAGTCCACAAGTCTTAAAGTTGCCAAGGTTGGAGACCCCTATTTTAGAGTGTTACCATTTCAATTATATAATTGTTTGCTTATGAGTTGGAAGATGTTACTCTATGCCTCTTTTTGGTTATGGAGAGAAATGGCTTTAAAATTTTGAAAGATTTGTAAATATTCTAAACAAAAGCTTTCCATCAGTCCTAAAGCTGGTTCCAGCCATTCAATAATAATTATGATCTTTAGATAACCAATTCTATTCTTATTTTCCATAGAACTTCAGAATAAACCTAAGAAGCTTTTATAACAAATTGTTTAAGTGGAACCTACTAGCTTAGATACAGAAAGCTGTTCTGAACTAACGATTTCCTAAATATCTATTTGCATGCTACCCAGAATTGCTCTGTGAGGGACATGGGCAGTTTCTAAATATGAAAGATAGATAGAAGAATGTAGGTAGGTAAGTATATGTTATGAAGACATAATGTGATTTATGTCATGGTTAGTTTTTTACTATGAGCAAAGTATATGAGCCAATAATATAAATATAAATAATTGAGTCTAAGGGATGTGTCTGATTTAACCACTTGCATTATTCAGCTACCATATGTAAAATACAGATACATACCCACAAACCCACTAAAGTAGCCTATGTGAAATACCTCAATTATTTATTGTAAAATAGATGTTTACTGTGTGATGATAATTATTTTTAACACAATACCCATCAGTAAAAGGAATTACACAGAATCCTTAGCAAGCTTATGTCATAATTTTTATTAAGAGGATATTGATATCCCAAATGTATGGATTATTTCAATTGGGGTAGCAAGTTTGTATGTCATAGAGACCCAAACTCCAAATATGATCACACCCAATTTTGTGGAGCAAGACTGAAGGTCCCATTTTGTCCTTCAACTTCCTCATCTAAATTCAAAAAATTTAACAGAAGGGTTGAAGGCATGCCACACGTTTTCTGTCCTGCCCATTTATGTCATCATCTAAAATTCTTCTACTAAGAAGTCTATCATGACTTTGGCTAAATTTCACTTTCAACAAGACAAAGCAAAACTAAAGTATAATTACACTGTGAAGCTGTTTCAGTGATGTTTTGTCATTTTAAAGTCACATTTTGCTGATTATATTCTAGCGCCGAAGTAAAAGTCTTCGTACCTTTCAGTTTTCTGTATGATCAATATTTCATTCTATTCATTGAGATACTGTGGACAGACATGCATTATTCACACGCAGGATTGTCTTGGTTTTTGATGGAGATTATCACATTTGCTTCATTCACTTGCATGAATCACTTGTTTGCCCCTAAGGATTATTATGCCATTAAAAAAACCTTTGTCATTGCCATCCTTTTAAAAAAAATATTCCATTTAACTTCCACTGCAACATTTCAGAAAATAACCAGGAAATGGGATGGGGGGAACCAACAACACATTGAGAAGTGCTTCCAGGTAAAAAGACTCAAAAGTTGAGTTCCATGTTCCCAAATGCTGCTTATTTTTGTTGTTTCTGCTTTTGCTTAAAGGCGATTTTTTAAAAAGGACATACCAGTAGCCATTGCAGCGTTTTTTTTTCTTACAGAAGCCCCTTTGTCTCTTATTCCCCACCACTACTTTTGGGCATGCACGCCCCAGAATGGATTTGTGTGCTGGAATCCAATAAGCAGTGAGGAAAGACAACACTACCGTGAACTCCTCGTGTTTGTTCCTATAAATGGTTGACCAGACTAATGCCAGATTAGACCAAAAGTTACGGAGCAGTTTCTGGAGGAACAAAATGAGCACTGCACATAGAGTCTCCATAGCAGGGATTAGAAATGGTTGTCCAGATACCTCACGTCTTCAGCAATTTTTTTGTTGAATAAATAGCCTTCTTGGCTTTTGTTGGGGAAAATGTTCTAATAGAATAGTAAGACACAGTAAGGGAAGCAGGCATATATAAGGGTATTTTTTAATAGGTTTTCTTTTGACCAAAACAAAACTTGGAATAAACTTATTCCTGTCCATGTTCCTTCCCCAGCTTTAGGGTTGCCACCATTTCAGGAGTTGTGATGGTGCAGTGGTTAGAATGGAGTGCAATATTGCAGGTTGACTTTGCCCACTGCCACTAGTCAAGTAATTTACTTAATTCATTTTCTTCCATGATTGATTTAACAATTGGAGGAAATAATAAAATATTTGAACTACATCCCTTTTTTTCCCCCTTAAGCAGCCTAACATCTTTCTAGTATTTTCATGGAAATCCAAAATTAGATTTATTATTGCATTATTTGAGCCGTGGCAGCACGGTGAATACAGCTCCATGTCATGAGTTTGATCCTGACCAGCTCAAGATTGACTTAGCTTTCCTTCTGAAGCGGCATATAAGTCTAAGTGCTATTGCTATTTCTATTGGGCTTGTGCTTCTTCCTTGTTGGAATTGCGAAACAATCATAAAGCTTCTTGAGATAATTTTTAATATGATCACCCACCAACCTTCTGTACTGAAGCCTTGAACTTGAGTGTTTGCTTCTCAGTTAGCCTTTGCTAGGCAGTGAGTGACTGCTATGTATCCCAATTGTTTTGTTCTTCTTTGAAGCTTTTGTTTTGTTCTAAACAATACCTACCTTAAACACCTTTCCAAGTCCCATTTTAACTAGTTTTATCAGCAGTCCTCTTATTCTTTTCATTCAACACTCCCCACACACAAAAAAGGTTGCAAATCAGTTTGTGATTATTAGTGATAGTCACTAGGGAATGTGAAGAGTTTGTTTTTTCTGAGAAACCAGAAGCTATGCTTCTGAAAATGCTGCATCTAAATTCCTTGTCCAAAGGATTAGTGTACTTAATTGTCCATCAAAAAAGGTCAGATGTGAAAAATATCACACATCTTTTTCAGTAAAAGGCTATTTCCCAATCTGTTTTAAGAGAGGGAAAAGACTAGCTGGTTCCATCTAATTTTATTCTACTGTTAATTTCACAATTCTACCTATTAAAGGATCTTCTGCCCAGCAGGGTCATTGGGCACTAGTCATCAATGGAGATAAAGCTCCCTAACATCACTGCCCTCCTTTATTCTTTCCAATGTTTTTTTTCCCCTTTCCGCTTGGCTGGCAGGCTCACAGCTGGCATGAATTGGAAAGCAAAGTGATAGCCAAGACTGTTGCTTTGGGCCACCTCCACTAATTTCCCTCATAGCGAGAATCGTTCATTGTAGCTTACCTCTATTTTCTTTGTTATCTTCCCATCTCTGCAATCAGCCCTGTAAATCTCCAGGCTATTCCAGTGGAAATAGCACTCTTGACTTTTGTCATTAGATGCTTGTGAGAGTAGAAAACATGAATACATGCATGCAGTTTATTTCTCAATGAACAAGTCCTTCTATTCCAGCTTTGCTGGCTGGGGAATCCTGGGAGCTGAAGTCCTCCAGGCTTAAAGTTGCCAAGGTTGGAGACCCCTGTTCTATTCAATTCAAAGTTTATTACAATTAAAGATCAGTATAGGGGAAAAAAATATCAACAGACTGCTTAAAAGTAGGGAGGAAGGTCAGATATGAAACACAACAAAAAAGGTAGAATAGAATATTATTACCACTATTGTTAGCAGTATAAACTGTGTCTCTACAACTAGGAAACAGAGCGTCACTTCTTAACATAAAACTAAGTTTGAAAGACAAATGTTGGCAGAAAGTAAAATCTTATCTAACGTTGCTCTCTTGCTGCAAAAGTGGATCAGTTAATATCAAATTCAAGATCTGGCTATTCTTCACATACTGGCTGAAGATATTTTTCCCCCAGACCATTGGGGGACTTCTTCCCGACCTAGCAGATAATTTTAATGCTACGTGGAAGAAATACTTCTAGACAAATTGCACTTTTTCAGGGAGCCCATTTCCCCTTGGGATATGAACAAGTATTCTGATACAATCCATTTTGGACACGGGAAGACCAGAAAACCAGTCTCTCCTACCCAGGAATGTTTTCCCAAGCAGTGAACGACTCTCATTTGTACGTGGTGGGAATGCAGGATAAAACCTCAGATCTGCATTCACTTCCTCAAATTTTCAACATGAATCATGGGCTTGTGGGTGTAAAATGTTATGCAACATCCATGCAGTCTGTCATAAGTTCTCCTTTAATTCAGAACTGAGCAGATCACACAAATCCAGGTATCCAGATTAACACATTGGTTTGTGTTACCTGCATTAGAAAAGGTACTTCAGCATTGCTTTTTGTCTTCTATTATGAAATTCTCTTCTGGAATTTGAATTCTAATGAACTTGAAGAAACACTTCAAAAATTGCTAATTATTCAAATCATCTTCAGATGTTCTTATGAAAGTGAACACCTATTTTTTTAATCTTTCCAGAAGACAATAGGCAGATTCCAATTTAATATTATTGAAAAGGTCCAAACAGTAAAAACTATTCAATTATCGAAAACAATTATTCAGAGAAGTGTTAATTTCTCCTTCACTGATTATGCCCAAGCAGAGGCTGGATATCTTTTGGGGATGCTCTGAGTTCATGCATTGAGCAGGAAATACCCTAAAATGAGCCCTTCCGACTCTATAATTTTTGGTTATCACACAAAGAACATTATCTAGCTTCTTCCTCTCAACAGAATAGCCTCCTTAGGGGAATGGACCTAACCTCACTACCTGTATTGAGCACCCATGCAGAGACAGATAGACATTTTTCCAACAGGTATTACAAACCAATATTGTACAAGAATGACAGTCCTGTTTGGAACAATTGCTGTTAGAACAAGGTGAAATAAACTAACTAAATTGTATATTATGGAACAGCTTGCCTTCGGAAGTTGTGGGAGCTTCATCACTTGAGACTTTCAAGAAAAGATTGGACTGCCATTTGTAAAAAAATAAAATTTTAATTGTTTTTTTGCTGACAAACATTCCAAGGGCATTTGTTAGCTGGATGATATAAAAGAGTGGCCAAAATATGAAGTAGAAACAAAGATATGAATTTAATCTAGTGCAAGCTAAAGAGAAATTGTGTATTTATCCTCTGATTGTAGGACATATGTAATAATATGTAAAATACTTTTCTTCTAATGGTCTCTTTTAAGCGTGGGTAACTTATCAATCTCAGAAACAGACAACAATGGTTATTCATCAATCAAAGAACTAGACGTAATGAGAAAGATTCTTGGAGCTCATGCATATAAAGTGTGCTGTTCAATGTATCACTGAACCATGGGGTCCTTATTGGGCAAGTTAACATTACAAGCAATTAAGATACTCCAAAATACATTGAAACTAGCCTGGAAAACTGTCTTAGACCCCATCCTTCATCGTCTATTTGTGCAACAAAAATGTATATTAAATATACATATAAAATATACATATTTAAATATGTATAAATATACATATAAAATATGGTTTTCTCTATCCCAGAAATGTTGAGAGCATCGATTTCATCAAAATTCTATCAATAGATTCATTAGCAAGGAAGCAGTTTAAAAACTAAGCCTATTTAAATACATCAATAGACAAAATATAAATTTGCGTAGAGATTCAAGGTATTGATTTCTTCTGTTCCAAGAACAGATTGGACATAAGATTTTAACTTTTAAAAACAAGCAGGTAACTGCATGATTGAGTACTACATTCAATGTATTCCTTGCATATTGAACATAAGGAAAGCAGCGAACTTTAGAATATCATATACAATACATATTCCTGTTACATGAGGCAATTGTGTGTCTTTTTAAAACAATACCCCCTTTTACATTGTTTAAATACTATGACACTGCACATTTTTATGCATTACTATTAACAAGATGTAGAGAAGAGGGCCATTCACTACATTGTGACCTAGGAATATAGATAAAGGATTCTAAATGTTACAGTGAATTGGAAGGAAATGCATACGTACTATTTTTCTGTTTCCTTGACTTGGGAGTTGGGTAGTGTACAAACTGAATAAAAATAAATACATTTTTCATTAGCAATTCCATACAAAACAGCTTTGTGATGATAGAGAATATAGGTATGGTACCTCTGGATTAAACTGTTGGGTTGTATCAATTCTGTTGACTTGGCTTCATTACCTACACAGGTAAGATCTTCTAGTTATAGTGAGTGCAGTATAATGAAATGTCAGCAAATGAAAATATACACAGAGATAACATCTACAATCCTATATAAGTCTTTCCAAATCACTGCTCTTTGTGTGTTAGCTAAAATTGCCAGAGCTCCTGCCAAACATGGTACTAGATTGGGGAAAACTATTATAACTTCTGCTTCATCCTTCCATTCTAATGCTCTTTGGGATTATGGTGTATATCCTGCCAAGTGATACATTTTAAAAAACTATGCATTCATATTTGCCAATATAAGAAATCATTATGAGCAGTAAAAAAATAATGGGGTATCTTTTACAATAATTTCTTAACAATTTAAGAGGGTTTGCGTTCAAATTATCTTCAACAGAAATGAACAGAAAATGAAGGCAATTTTGTTGAAAACAGTTTGTCATTATTTAAATACTGCATGCAAATATATACATACTTTTTTTTATGCCAAAAAAACACCAACCCTGCAAATAATCAATCTTTTTAGAAATAAGCCACAGAAAAATCTGTCTGGTAGGAACGTTAATATTTACAAGTTTTTTTTCTGAATGTAATCAGATCCAATCAATACTGAAGGAGTTTTACACTAAATTTGGCAATTACCCGTAAAGTGGTCACTGAGTACAAGAAAATCAGTTAACCTGGCAGATTAGACATTGGCAACCCTTTGGAGTCCAGGGATGTGTACCTATTTGAATTCAGCATAGAAATGAGCCTTTGGAATGGCTGTATTTGTCATTGCTGTATCTGCTGGCCTTTAAAAAAAAGTGTCTTTTCTTACCCTGAAGAGAATGATAAATAGTATTTCTGATTTATTATTGTAACGACAACCTTTTTGAGGGTTTAAAGCCAATAAATAAATATTTATAATAAATAAATATTTTTATTATAACATTTATTATTTTATAATAAATAAAATAAATACAGGGTTTAAATCTAATAAAAAAATAAGGTATGGCTTTGAAACATCCAAAGCGCAGCTTTAAAACTTGTTTTGAAACTTGGGTAATGCAATATTCGAGTGATATCACAGGAAGACAAATATCCTATCCAATCCCAGTGCTTTCCAGATGTGCCAAAATTACAGCTCACAATATTCTCAAGAATGTTGTGAATTGCAGTCCTTGCACTTTTGGGAGGGAAGGGTAAGTTAATCAAATATAATTTGTGATTCTTGCAAGAGATGACACAAACATAAATACCATTCTGATGTTTATGATTATGGAAGACCCAGCTCATTGGAACAAGATTCTTTTTACATGTCACGTTTTATCTGCCTTGGTTAAATTCTTGCATCAATCCATGCATGTTTTTCATATCAACTTTTTTTTTTTGAACCAGACAGAAAATAACTGCCTATTTTTTAAAATCATGTGCCAGAAAAATGTTCTTAATTGCTCAGGAACAAAATGTAAGCACCGAGTAAAATCTGGCAACATGTTTTTTTTTCCCCAGGCAGATCTAAAACTCTGTGTGCCCACACATTTGTGTGTGTGTGTGTGTGTCTGCGTGTGATAATGTGTTTATTTTTCTAATGTCTTACCTGCGAGCAATGAAGCAGAAGCCGGATCAGAACAACAGGATGGTTCAAGCATAATTGGTAAGGAGGTGAGAGTTTTATGGTTAGAGTTATGGCAAGAGGCTGCTCAGGAAGGCTCTGTTGACATTCCTGTCTTCAGAGTCCTCCAGCCTTTTGCTCTTTCTCATGGATAAATCAGTTCTAATGGCCTCTGTGAGATGGGCAGAGGCATCCCAAGACCAGCTTAAAACAGAGACTCAGAGCAAGGATGGCAGTTTGTCTCTAACATCCTGGCTGTAATACAGGTAGTCTTCAAAATAAAATATTAATGGCCGACTTACATCAGATCCCGAAAATGGTACTTATGACCTGGATTTGAAGTACCAATAGATGCCCCTGGTCACGTGACTGCATTTTGAGTGCTCAGCAACTGCATTTATAGATGTTTGTAGTTTTGCACTGTCACATGATTGTGATTTGTGAAATTTTCCCCAGAAACTGGAATTTACTTTGATTTTCTGGCAAAAACCACCCCATAGTGAACAATAGATTTGTTTAATGACTGTCACAAAAAAGGTCATAAAATTGGGTGTGGTCATGTGATGTCTCACTTAATCACTGTCATAACTTTACAACCATAATTGGATGTTCAGTGCAAGCTCAGCGAGGTGCTGCCACATCCCAAGATACATCAGAGACTTCTAATTTAAGTCGAAAGTGACAAAATATATTTATTTGAAATGCAAATCCGAAACTCTCATTTATAAAATGGCTGGAGTTATTTAACCTTAATCTAAAGATGGACTGGAACAACGATTGAAATTGAAATGCAAAGCGATCATCATATGATCATGCTAGGCTTCAACTAATTCAGCTGGAGGAGAGAGAGAAGGACACAGAAATATTGAACTATTTTCAGCAAGACCAAATATAAACATTACGTTTCCAGGAAGGAAAAAAAAAATTATGTGGATGGACTCATGTCCATCGGAAATTAAAATCCATGATCTCTTAAATAATGAAGCTAATTATTACAGCAACTCTCAGCAGAAATGACTTAAGGATGAGATCATATAAACCACATTTCTCCTGTACTGCACATGGGCTTGCAATCTGATGATGACATGTTACCTGAATGTCCCTCCCCCCACTATTTATTTTTAAATAGGCATTACTATTTAGCAGCTATTTGGCATCATCAGTTGATATGCAGCAATTTTACAGCACTGTTTTGCAGTGTCTGACTGCAGTTACAACAGCAACTTTTTAAGGGGAAAAACTTGACTACAACTTGACTCAGAGTTGCATAATATTTTGTGAACAACTACAAAATAGTTGGCACTGAGTAACTTCTCTTTATGGCCATAAAATACTATCCAACAGATACTTTTCCAGGCATCTGACAATATCTGCTATCGCCATACAGTAGCAAGCAAGTTTACCTTACATGATAACTGGTTTGTGAAAGAATTCACTGTGCCTGTTCACTCATCAAACAAAACCGATAGTTTATATTTTGATTTTAAAATTTAGTTCCTTGGATTTGGGTAGATTTATTCTAATAATAGAAAATTATGTCTATATCTACAGATGGACATACTGTACATATGAGCAGAAAATGCAGATATTCTTGCATGCAATCACTAGTTATATGATCTATGTTCCAGCATCTTTCAGAGACAGGAATAACTGGAATGTGAGAAAACAAAAATCAAGATGCTCATGTGGAAAAATATATTAAGACAGAAAAATCCAATTCCTATTGGAGACAATGAAAATAAGCAGGAATTTAATACCTTATTACTATATAAATGTGGATGGCATATAATTCATTGTATGCCACTGCCGTGACATACAGGAAATCCTTATTGCACATTTACATAACTGCTTAGAATTCAATCTTTAATCAAAATATTTACCTACTGCTAAAGAAAGTATTTCAAATAAACTAAATTTGAGTATGTTTTAATTTACTGAAAGTATTTTTTTAATATATGAAAGTCAGTTTGGTGTAGTAGTTAAGGCATCATGTTAGAAACTGGAAGATGATGAGTTCTAGTTATGCCTTGAGCAAAAAGAAACTAAAAAACTTTATTTACAATAATGAATTGTGAAAAAGACATACATTGCATTTTTAGGGTCCAGAGTAAGTCTGTTTCAGTATAATTCAAATACATTATATCTATTTTAAAACTGTATCTTCACTTCTTTTTAATATATGTGTACCAAACAGACATTAAAGGGATCAAAATACCATATGGCAAAAATCATATATGGCAGCTGAGGCTTCAATGTTACCTTCCAAATGTAAAATAAAAAATAAAAAATCCTAATCAGTGTAAGCCATGTTCTGACCATGCATTGTTAAAGATCTCCCAGGATTTCTATACTACT
This sequence comes from Ahaetulla prasina, assembly GCF_028640845.1. Lineage (NCBI taxonomy): Eukaryota > Metazoa > Chordata > Lepidosauria > Squamata > Colubridae > Ahaetulla > Ahaetulla prasina. The sequence continues at coordinate 231,108,671 of NC_080539.1, read as the reverse complement.
TGGAAAGTATAGGAGTTGAAGTTAATACGTTTAGAGTATGGCTGGGATTTATGATAATTGATAAATCTGTCTGTAATTTTAACTGTGTGATGGTTGTTCAGAAGTAGCTGGACCTGATGTAGTTATACATAAACTGGTAGAACATGTTGGGATAAATTATATTAAAATTGCAGGTTAAACAAGGTGTTGCAAGTCTTAATTTTATAAGTCAAGTCAAATTAGCCAGCAGAAACAGCAGTTGCCAAAGTATTTCAGTACATTCTATTATTTTCTGTACAGCATAACCATATAACAAAATGTCAAATATTCCAAGTCAAAAGAAAGCAAGGTGAAGGTACATCTTTTTAAACTTGACAGTTCCGGGATTGCAGAATAATTTCTTAATTTATTACATACATTTTAGTTCAGAAGGAATGACTAGTATTTGATGTGTACCTTTGTTCTGAGCACGGGTCGTGGATTAAAATACTACTGTGTCATTAAGACATGCTAGTGCTTATGATTAGGGGCTGCAAACAGCTCAACAAGATAGAAGTTCCATTTTATATTAGCACATTCCAAAGACAGATTTAATAGTGATAAAATGCGAAAAAAAGCCTATGACTTGCTTGACATTTTGATTTTCACTACCTCAGGTACAGGATGCAATATTTACAGTGTAATAAAGTTAAAGCCTTCAAGCAAATTTTTGTAGCAAAAACCAGAATTGAGACATAAAGGTAGACCAACTTCAGAACAAGAAAGGAAAAAGAACAAGGAAAAAAAGTGAAACATTCCTATTACTGACCCAATTCTTCACTATAAACACTAGACTAAAAAATTCCAATTGCAAATAACAGGAGCTGAGGTTGTTGTTTTTTATTTGAGAAAAAGATTTTGAAAATATGGTTGCATTCCAAGTTTGGAATACTCTGATAAGACAAAAAGGATTGCCATGCCCAAATCCCTAATATTTGAAATCTTGTGACATGTTTGCAAATGTGAATGCAAACATTATATTTAAATTACCTTAACTGCAATAAACGTGTAGCATTTCATGTTTACATTTTAAAAACTTCATTTTGGACGAGTCATGACAAGTCTAAATATATACAATATAAGTAACATTGTCCTTCATATTTTCATAGCTCACTATCCACAGCTTCTAAAAGTCTTTCAACATATGTCAATACTTTAGAAGCAAGCATATATACAGTATATATATTATTAAAAACCACCCAGTAATGATAGATTCTATTCTCTTGTTTTCACAAGGTTATAGTTAGGAACATTATTTTGTCAAAGGAGAAAAGGGATTTTTTAAAATGATATATAAGTATATAGATATGCAAAGCAAATGCAAGTGTCAAGATGATATATGTTATGGTGACAGCACAACACAATCTTTCTGTTACATACTTGCACCTCAAGTGTCTGACCAAATACATAAATTGTGATTTTCTTTTCATGGTGCATATTATGTAATGCACTCCCATCCCACAATGCCTATGGAAGTTGCAATTAAGTTGCAATCATTACAATTTATCATTGCAATCACTAAACTGCAATCGTTGCAGTGCAAACCACTGTTTGGCTATTGGTTATTTTTTGGTCAAGTATATATTTGTGTTGCAGCTTCCATGAAAGATTGTCAAAAGCCTTTTGAATTAAAATTAATTTTCTGATGCACTATCTCTGAAATACTGTGCTGTGTGTTCTATGATAAAAAATGAATGCGCCAGGAAAAGTCAGGTGAAAATAATTAGTATTTTGTTTGGCTGCATCTTTAAGGTCAGAACATCAATCACTGTTCAGTGTGGATACTTACTTCACACTGTTGGAAGAAATATCCATCTGGTTCAGTTCCAAGTGGAGAGAAAGACATTGGAAACATGGAGGCTGATTGGAAAGATGGTTTATTAATGGACAGGATCACATGGGTTTGGGGTCCTGGGCAGCTGAACACATGGAGAGTGGTATTGGGCCTCTCTTGGGCCTTGCCCTTGAGCTTCCTGTTCTTTGTCAGGAAATATATTCTATTGGTTGTCAGCCTCCCAGGAGGCTATGCAGGGGTCATAGCTGAGGTTTTCTGAGATAAGTTTGGTTGAACCTTGCTGAGTGATGCAATGAAGGGGCTTGGTTGTGCTATGTGGTGAGCTCTGCTGATAATCCTATTATCTCCTGGAGGGTCATGTCTTAATCCCACCATCCTGGAGCTGAGGTCTTTTGTTTTGTAGATAGGCTGGCCCAGTCCTCAATGGGCACCAAATATCTGCTGGCCGCAGGGAGCTGCTCTTTGTCCTTTCTCCTTTTCTCATCCAGGGAAATATAATATTCTGCCTTTTTAATATTTCCTAGAATATTTCATTCTTCTAGGAAAGGAATGGGTGCTAACTATCTACATTAATACATGGAAAGTAGTTTAAAGGAATTATATGAAAATCAGATGGAATGAAATTCCATCTGACTTTATTATTTGCATTATTCACCCGATGAATAACTGATATTACATAGAAAGTTTCAGTAGTGTTTCCATGTGCCTTCATATAAAATACAGTTCTCAAAAGTACTGTTGTGACTAATATCAACCTGAACATTTCCAGAATATTTATTGCATCTGCACCAAAGTGCAGAAGTAATGGGCTTTTCATTTGTCATTATTTAGCTGGAAAAGGCCATCATCATTTTTCAAGTTATGGTCTCAGAAACAAAAGGTTCAATAAGGACTCATAAACTTTCAACACAAGTACAAAGTTGAAGAGACTGAAGTAACTCGTCCTGCTTTGAGGAAGATAATCTGGGGTTCACATTTCAAATTCAGGAAACCTTGTCTTTTCTGTCACTTCTTGTTTGGAATAGATCTCTCAGTCCATTGTCACAACAACATTATAATCTTAGATATTCAGAGGTGGTAATAATATAAAAGTGGTTAGAAATATTGACTGTATATTGGTTGACTTTTTTCTTAAGAGCTCTTGTAAAATGATTTGAAAAATCTATGTGCCAGTTTCTCAAAATGCAGTTCAAAAGCCTAGGCATAGCTTTAAAAGCCCAATTCAGATGCCATGTGCCAGAAGGGCAATTTGTTTATAAAAAGATTGTAGGATCATACATTTAGCTCCACTTTAAGATTGCATAACATCTCAGGCCCCTTTATATTCAGAATGAAAACTTGTTTTGGGATTTATTTCTATTTATTGAGGTTTTCTCCATAATGTAACACCCTGATGTGAAGATATAGACATATGATCTACAATCATACAGAATACTGAAAAAGAAATTAAGAGAGTCCTTCTTTTATTCTTAAAGGTAGGACATTACAAATCAGACAAACTGATCTTGTTCTGTAACTTCATTTTTTCCTGCTTTTCTCGATTACTTTTTGTTGCTGCTGAAAAAAATCAATTTAATAACGATTGAGTTTATGGTTACTAGGGGAAAAGGTATCATTTTTGTCTTAGTTCAAATCATAAAGAAAAAATAGATTTAATGTATGTAATAGTGGGAAGGAAACATTCTGATCCTTAATCATATAAGGAAATTAATGAACAGATTCTGACTTTTCAGATGAGAGGTTATTAGAGCTAACTCTGTTTTGTACTTGTTAATTACATACCAGGTGCAAACATGTTTGGTCACAGATTATCATCTTTTCAAAACACCTGAAACAGTTCTCTAAACAGTGTTATTGAACTTCTATAGCAGAAAGTTACCATCCAATGCCATCAACTCTTAGGATTGAATACAATTATTTTTGTGTTAATAGGCATATTATCAAACACTGGCCTACTGGATATTTTTATTCAGTTTCGATGAGTTTAAAAAAACCATTCATGAAATTATGCTCTTATTGCCTACCAAAAAATGTAACATAAATTTTAACACTTTTCAAAACTATAACCTTAGTTTTATTTATGAAAGTTGCACAATAATTATATAAAATTCTGATAGGATACATGTTAAGGAAGAATAGTAATCTGTAACAGGCCTGGGTCCATCACAGTCACTTGGGACAGTCATTCATACTGTAGCACTTGCATTAATAAACCCAGAATATTCTAAAGTTAACGATTTCTGAAACAAAACAAACTTTCCTCTTGCAAGCAGATTTAAGCACCTAATAGGAGTTCTGGCTGTCCAAAAGGTACATCTGCTATCCATCCACATTGTAATCTCAAGGTTTTTAAAACACTGAGAATCCCCAACACCATCAGCCACGCCAAAATAAAAGCTCTGCTGGAATCTAAAACATCTCCAAATCGGGATCCTGACAGCACACAGCGCTTTTGATGCAGACGTATTTCACAGTTCGAATAATGTCAGCAGACAAGCATGTTTTCACCTCCAGTTAACTGAGTCAAATGCCAGTTAACCGAGTCAAATGAAGTAACATCGAACGACCCAACTGTTCTCTTTATCTTTCGGTTGGCAGATAACCAGTCCTGAGATTGAGAGGACTTCTCGCAAGAATTAAAAAAAAAAATCACAATTCCCAAAAGAACTCAAAGACGATGTACTTCTAAGGAAGTGGTCCCAAAGGTGCTTTTCTTTTTTTCTTCAAAAAGCAACTGGCTTTTCTTAGTTGAACGGAAGAAGCTTCTTGGATGAGAAGCTATAAAAGTGTTTTTTTTTTTAAAAAAACCAAGAAAGTCTAGTTGCCTTTTGAAAAAACAAAACACCTTTTGAGACAAAAACGACCTTGATGATTGAGAATCCCCACGACGGGCTAAGGAAGCGCGAGGAGTAATTCACCAGATTCCCTCACCAGATTCCCCCCAGCAAGACTAAAAATGCATACCTATCACACGCATGTCTGTGTGCATAAACACATATGTACACAGAGACGCAGTCATGCATGTGTTATCTGTGTGAGTGCGCGCGTATGCATACATACACATACATCTTTTAAGAGCGTCCGCTCTGCTCTTAAGGCTAAAATATGCAGGTTTGTTGCTCTGACAGGAAAGATCCAAAGGAGTTCCAATCACGTTTGTTTTTTTTGCACTGCGCAGAAAACCGAGCGGCTCAGCTAGGCGGTCTACAACACCGCCTCCGGCCCCCGCGCGCCTCTTCTACCACACCTGGAACAGCGCACAAGCGGGAGAATCACGTCCCTTAAACCCCGCGAGGCGCGGGAAAGGCGGGAGCGAAACCCCACCCACCCTTCGCCCCGCCTCCTTGCTCCAAATGGCTTAGCGCGGCCTGCCAATCAAGAGAAATTATCCGCCCACAAACGCGCACGCCCCATGTGTGGAAGGGGCAGCGTTTAAGATTAGCGGACTGGGGTGAAGGGAGGGGGAAGAGAGGGAGCGAGTCTGCGCGTGCGCCAGGAGGGAGCTGTTGGGGGGGTGGGGACAGATCAAAAAAAAAAAAAAGAGGGAGGGGGGGAGGTGGAGAAGAAACAAAAACAATCGCTCGAGCGCCGCCATCTTGGCTCGCTTCTCTCCACCACGCAAGTGAATGGGTAGCTATGAAATTACCACAGGGGAGCGGCAAGGGACGGAGGGCTACTCAGCGCTACCAGCCGGGCCTGCGCGACGATAAAAGCGGCGCTTTCCCTTTCCTTCTGTTTGCCTTCGGTTTCCGCCGCCGCCTCCTCGAGGGAAGAAAATCTCGGCAGGGCCCTTCCTTTTTCTCGCCGGCGGCTGTTCAACTTCGCTACCCAGAACTCAAAGTTGGGCTTAGCCGCCTTATCTCCGACGCCTCCGCCAGCCAAGAGACCGAAGGGTTGGACCTCGGAGCCTCGGGCTTTTCGCAGCCTGGGAGGAAGAGTTAGGAGGAGGAGGAGAAAGGCGAGGGGCTCCTCGACCGCTTGCCTGCCCGCCCGCCTGTCCTCCCTCCGTTGTTCTCGCTGCACGGGCTAGTCTGGTCTACGCTGCATAGGGAGGCACAACGAGGGGAGAGGGAAAAGGCGAGCGAGGATTGACCGGGCTCCGTGCCCTCGCCCGCCCCGTTCTCATCCACTCGCTGCGGGCGTGAAGAAAAGGGGGGAGGAGGAAGAGGAGAAGAAGAAGGAGGAAAAAGGGAGGCGAAGCAAACAAAAACCAAGTTGGACCGCCGACGAAGAAGAAAAATAAAAAACCCGCCTGCCTCCAAACCGATCGAAGGGTGGTGGTGGGGAGAAAGGGGGGGGCAACCTTGGTGGTAAACGGTGAGCCGGTGAAGGTTGAGAGCGGAGGGAGGGCCAGCCGACAAACGCCTCGACGAGCTTGAAGAGGGTTTTGTTGCTTGTGGAGAACAGATTTTATTTAACCCGCCAGCTTGGCCGCTCCAAAAAGACCGATATATCCTTGTTTGATCTCAGAGTTTCTCAGAGCATTCGCTTCACCTGCTTTTATTTGAGACGTTTTTATGCTTAACTGCTTCAGGAAACCTCTTGGAAGGGTTTTTTTTTTAATAGATTTTTTTTTAGAACCGTGAAAAGAAAAATCACTTTGTAACATCTGGAAAGAGCATCGCCTCCTTCCCACCCACCCTCCCTCCCTCCCTCATTTTTGTGCGATTTCAAATACCAAATACAAAGGCGGTTTTTAAGTGTAGTTCGGCCACTTGAATAATGGGGGAGTTCTTTTAAGAGTTGGGGAGAAGCCTGGAATCTCTCGGGCAAATGAGAAAAAGACCGTGAAAACAAACGGATGGAATAAACAAGGGAAGCATTTTCCTAGTCTCTAGAGGACTCCATTCCTTCCTTACATGTGTGATTTTACAGAGGACTGATTACCTCTTATTTCTGCTCTCTTGTTTGCTCTCAGCATTTGTTAATAGGAAACACCAGTGTTTTACAAATTGGTTTCCTATTGGTTGTTACGTCGAAGTCATATTTATTTTGACACTTGAAACGAAGACGAAACTATTTCTCATCCAGATACTACATTGTGTAAAAGCAGTGTGAAGACAAGAGTATTGTTTACTAATATTTGTGCGCCTTGCCTGTTTCCAGGACACATGGGAAATACGATTTGACACGAGAAAATACAGTGTGCTTCAGGACAATTATTAGTTTTAACATTCAACTACTTCATTGTTGAATGTTCATCTTTTAACTTGGATAGTTAACATCCTCTTATGAATTGGATTTTTTGCCATTGTTAGAGCAGAAGCCAAATGATGTGTTTCCAAATGTACTGGAGGGTCTATTGAATAAGAGCTAGAGAGACTATATTATAGAAGCTGAATTTCATTCTTATGGATGCATTATTTTCCAAATACATTATTATCATTTTGAGGAAGTGACAGACGGATTTTCGTATTTGTAAGATCTCAGAAACTGGATATAGCATTTCCCCCCCATTGATTCTAACAGTTTGGAAAATGGGAGCTGCTACAAAGCTGGTGTTTGCTGTTTTTCTTATATCTTGTTCTTCAGGCAAGTATATGCTTTTTTCACTATTAGTTCATAATATAACAATAACAATATAACTGGATTCAAATGTAGATTTACATTTTTCATGCTACTTTCAATTAAGTAATTATTGTTGCAGAAATATAATAAAGTTGAGTATTACTTCAAACGAAGTATTGAATCAAGGTTTATAAACCACCTCTGCAACCTAGTAATTTCGAGGATTATACAATAAAGCCAAAATGTTTTCAAGTTTATAGTAATTATTTTTTTTTATATTTATAAAATTTTAAATGAACTATGAAAATGTGTATTATTAGAATATAATTTCATTTGGGTTTTGAATTTTTAAAAATAATATTGGGGAGTGAATATAGTAATAAACCCTGAGTTATTCAGCAGAAAATCTGCATTTTAAATAAATTTATAGTTTCGGGGAAGTACTTCCCTGGGTAGCAACTAGTTGTTAGACTTACTGTTTTCTGGGCAAAGCTATTCAAGGATATAATCCCCTGGGTTGTCTCTTCATTGTTTAGAAAGTAATATATGATCTGTTTTTATTTCATTTCCAGAACAGTTCTGAGTTTTAATAGAAAACTATTAATGAATTGATATACATGGTTATGATTTCTTATTACATATCTGGTAGTAAGAGCCCTGTGTAAGATTCTGCTGAATGGTACGCTTCTCTTGTGGTTATTAAATGGATGCAGTCTAGTCTTGTGTCTGTAATGTTATTGATCTGTTCTGTGTGGGCTGACTGCTGTGAAATGGCGATCACTAAACGATTGAACAAGCTGAAGTTTGCTTAAAAGAGAAAAATGGCTAATCTTGGTTTTGGATAATAATTCTGACAAAGTTATAGTGGATTTTAAATAAGGTGATATTAATAACTGTAATGGTAGTAAACTTGGAACTCTCATACTAGTAAACTTGTAACCATTTTAGTTTCTGGTAAAATATCCGTTAAGATACAGTACCACATTCTTCAGTTGCTTTTTGACAGTAACATTTGAGGTTTTCCTATGTACCTTGTTTATATTTTTATTTTATTAATTTCAATCAAGATCATCTCTTATTTTTTAACTATTGACAAAGAAGCAGTTCAAGCCAATTAGGAATTTTAAGTTGCTTCTAAAAGATTGATAGCAAAAACAATTATCAGAGATGATAAAGATAATAAGTACCTTTAAATATACCTTACAAGTTTTTAAAACTTGTATGGAAACCCATACATTTGCAAAAAAAAAAAATACAATATATTCATATTAGCTTTATTATAAAGTTAGGCATATGTTAATGTAGTGATGATAAAGTTGTAGGGAGTAAATAAGACTTCAATACTTATTCAGTAAGCTTGGTGTACATGTCCCAGATCTCTTCCAAGCAAACTGAAATTTAGGCCAATGGATTGCATCCTTGCTATGTTTTATTTTTTTTTTATTTTTGCAGAAACGAAAATTGAAAAATTCTAGAGAGTACCTTTTAAGTGAGCTGCTAGAATGGTCTCAATATTTTCTCTGGTTTTCCTATTTGTTTCCTAGAATTTCTCTTTCCATGTTGATTGTGTTGCTATAGAATGGAGTTGTATAAATATAAAGAAAAAAAACTTGCACTGCTGTTCTAAGTTTTAAGTAATGATGGAGAGCCACAATAATTCATTTCACATTATACTAAACTAGGATTTTACATGAATTTTGCACATTCCCAAGTCAAAAACAAATAACATGGTTTATAAAGTTAAAAGATTTAGTAAATAAAGTTTACTTTTGGGTAAATATAATTTAAAAAAGACTAAATGTTGAAAAAATCACTGAAATTATCATTGTGGGCCATATTTTTAAAATAAATTTAGCATTAATTTTTGCAGTATTCAATAATGACTGAAAACATGCATATAGAGAAACCATGAAAAAATATAAATGCTCATTTACAGTAGGAAAATAAGGGGAAAATATTGGTATTGGTGACAATATGAGATAACAATATTACATTATGTAATTAGCTTTAACTTCAGAAGGTTTAATTTAGTAAAATACCCGTATCTAAATAATATCAACTGTAGAACTGTAGAATTATTCTTATAAATACAATGTTATAATTGCTTGTTGGTTTAAAATATGTAAGAATAAAACTTTTTACAAAATTCCATAGACAACAGAATCACTCTTATAACCTAGGCCTTGTTCTGTTTTTCAGAATATCAAAAACATAAAAGCTTCTAACAGCTTCTTTCCATATAATCCCTTAAAACACTAAATTGTTTTGGTAGATAATCTATTTGCATTTCACCAAATTTAGAGAAACATTTCTAAGAATGTCTTTGTATAAATGAAAAATCTTATAAGAAAACCAATTGCTTCTTGCAGTATATTGTTTAGTCTTGATATGACATAGTGGATAAAGAATGTGCTGTTGCTACAGAAACAGTAGTGGAGTATATGAATTCATATAATGTTTCAATCCAGTCAAACTGATCAATCTAAGAAAAGAGAGTAGATGGAATCATTCCCCCCCCTCCCCTTGGAATATTTATTAAAGCTATTTGTGTACTTTGTCAGTAATTAAGATTTATATCAGAAGCCCTAGAGCATAGGTTACTTGGCTATAATTGTCATGATCTTTAAAGTTATGCCTAATATTGCAAGTTATTAATTGTAGGATACAACATACAACTTGAAGTTGATGAACACAAAGACTGTGAAATCCATATCACATTGAACTATTCGTATGCATTTAGGAAGAATAAATAGTATATTTGTATTATCCTTTTTTATTATCCCTTTTTCTGTTTTTATCCTGAACAACTGATATAAAGTATTGTGATACATTTAATAATTTTCAACTATAATACATGATTTCTATATGATGTTGCTTTGATTTTTTTTCCATGAATACTTTCAATTTTTTGGTGCTCAAAATATGTTGATTTTAATGAAAATGAAATATGTTTAATAATAAAATGATTATGACTGTAATTGGAATAGCTTCTTTGCTGTTTCTATCAATATATTGATTGGATTTTAAGGGGGAGGTAAGATTTATGTAACTATTACTAAATTTGATATTTCTAGAAAGCTATGATTTTACATTTAATTCTAGATTTGGGATCCAGATATTTTTAATTGTCTAATGAATATTACCATCACTGAACAACTACTATTACATAACTTGCATTGAGACATGTTATTTTCATTGAAATATTTGATATGATAAGAGTTATTTGCTGCCAAGTTACTTCCTTAAGTCCTTTCAGACCCCAATTATCATGATTTTGGAGAAACTACATAAAATAATGGATTATTCTCAGAGACATTGGTGTTTTTTTAAGGAAGTATAAGGTCATCACAGAATTTGCCTTCTATCTATTGGTTCTACATTATACCTAGTTATGAAATGTGTTCTTGTACATAAGAAAGGTAGCTTTATGTTCTCTTAGGCTGGTCATTGTGAATAGCTGTTACAGCCCTGTTGCTGTTGAGATGCAGTTGAGTTACACAAGATGTTTGTTTCCTCAGATAAAAATGCTAGGTATCATTCAATTGTTTTGGGAATAAGTGGAAGATTTTAGAAGTTTGAATTAGCTTACAATACATATTATATACATTTTCTTGTGAGCTCCACTTTTTATAGAGTTATAACAGTGATTTTTTTAAAAATTCTGTGGGGGAAACATAGCATGGTAGAGCATGCTATATATGGCTTATGACAAAAAAAATCCCACATTATTTGACATCAAGTCAGGATGGATTTGGATAGTATTAATAGTATTGAAGCATCAATACTATTTTATTTACTAAGTACTATATCAAATACTACCAACACTAATCTTGACCTCAAACTATTCTACAATCCTTATAGATGTTATGAAACATCTTACTCTTGGGCTATTTCATGCACTCCAGACTATTCAATTCCAAACTTTTTAGTATAGTATAATCATTCTTGTTTTTTTCTTAACAGATTCCTGGGAAACATGGTGCTAGTAGGAGTTGTGAGAGCTCAGTTAAATAGGAATAAAATCTTTAGGCTTCAGTCTACAGTTGTGTGTGACACAGTACAATTTAGGAAGCTATTTGGATTTTAAAAAAAATTCAGTGCAGATGCTGCAGTTCCATAATATACTTTCCACTTCCTTATGTGCCTGTTTGAGATTTTTTGACATCATTAACTGTAGAGTTGTACAGCACTTTGCATTCAGTTACAAAAAAATGTTTTAAAGTATATGGGAGCATGAATTTAGCACCTGTTTTATTTCCTCTGCACAGCCTAATTACATGTTGCAGTTGGGCACTAATCTGCACTCCCAAATTTCTTTTGGGAATTAAATCTGAAATGTTGCACACTGATTATATTGGTGCTAGTGGTAACTGCTAACCAAGAATTGTAGGATTATTGATTCAGAATGAATGTTTAAATATTGTCATAGACTGGTTAAGAGTTAAGTATGAAATGATACTGTAGCTTCAGGTCTTATCAGATCAAACTGACTAAACTGGTTTTCCTTTATTTTCCCCCATAAGTGTTACTTGCATTAGAAGGCCTTAATATTGTTGCATTTGATAGCATGCTTCTAGGATACCTTCTTGCAGTGGGAATGTTGGAGAGTATTCTTGAGGGTTTGATTCCTCTGTTGAGGTACATTGTGGAAGATTGTTGAGACAGAGGCTTCATTTTAATATGTTTGGTTTATAACTTCTATAAAATTTTATCTTGTACCTTGCCTTGGGATGGTCTTATATACAAGCTACATTGGTAAACTGTGAGGTTCTTAAAGAATTAAGTTCAAAAGCTGTTTGTGGTTACCTTTGGTTTTTATGCAAATTAAGATGATTGTGCTGCTATTGAAATTGATAGTTTTCTAAAAATTGTTAACTAAAACAAATTAAAATAAAACTGCATATTTATCGGTATTATGGGTTTCAGCATATGGTAGTACTTTTGAGGTAGTGCAGAATAAGTGGGGTATTGTATAGTCAGAAATGTGGAATGTCACAATATCATTAACAATTCATTCTTCAGACTGAATGATATACAGAGGCATTCCTATTTAGGGTTGTATTAACATTTTATTTTTTTATTTTTTATTTTTTTTATTTATAACACAACACAACATAACAAACATAAAACACATAACGTATATTCCCTTTTTACAACTGTTTCGTAGCGGTGATCTCTTAATGTTTACATTTTCTCCCAATTCCCTTTATAATCTTTATATCCTTCTTGTCCCATTATCACTTATTACTCTATAATCCCTATCACATATAATATTAAATTTATACATTTTTATACACTATCTTACATACATCTTGCACTTATTGTTTCTCCCTTTTCATCACTATTCATTTTTTCTAATATTAATAGCTTTACTTTTCTAGATTCTTATATATTTATTATTTACATATTATACATTCCTAATACATTCTATACCTTCTAGTTTCTCCCCTTTATTTTCCTCCTTTATTTCTAGATTTAGGGTTGTATTAACATTTTAAATAAATAAATGAGACTATCAATTCCAATTTAGGAAAGAAAAGTTGCCTATCTCTGATCCTTGGTGATGTGGGCACTTAAAGGGACAGAAGTTTTGACAATTTTGGGAACGACTCAATCCAGAAATAGTCTACCCCACATCCAGTTTCTATACATAATCAAATATATAATCGGAAGAGTTGTGACAAATGGTGCAAAACAAGTTAAATTATGCTAAATTCACAGGTCATTTACATTTTGATCGGTCTAAATTGCTTAAACACAAGGAACAAGCAGGTTTGCTGTAGTAACATTATATAGACTTTAACTTTTTTATAAGTGCTTTCCTCTGCCATTCATTACAGAACTCTGAATTTTTTTCATGTTTCTGAGCAAGTCTGAAAAATAGTTGTGGATGCATTGTAAATGGACTCCTTAAAGCTTAACATCTTTTTTGGGTTCATAAGCATTTTTAAAAGTGTTTTACTGAATATCAAAGAGATATGTTACTTGTAAGACAGTCAAAACTTTTCTGAATCATTTTCAAAGTGTGTATAGCTCCAAAACATACTAATATAAAACTGAAGACTTAAGAACCAGGAAGAGAGTTCTTAAAACAACATGCCCTTATTATCTTCTATAAATACAACTACTAAAGTTTTGATCTAGGACCATAATAAAGTACCTTTACTTGCTAATACCTTGTTTGGTCTTTAGTAGTAGTTATACTACTATGGTAATAAATCTCACTGAGGGAAATATAACTTTTTTCTGAGAACAGAAGCATAACATAATGGTGTGGGTTATTGAATAGTTAATACTTGTGTATAAACTAGTAGCATATACAAAGTGAGTTAAATCAAGGCATTGTAAATAACTGAAATAATGATTAAACTAATTGGTGTACAAATTCTTAGTCATGCAGGCTGCCTGTTGTGTCATCCACTGACATGAAAATATATTTGTACAATTGAACAAAATATTTTATGTTTGCAGATAACTTAGTAATTTAATACCGTATTATATTTCACCAACAATAAGATTTTTGTTTTATTTTAGAAAAGCAAAATTTAAACCAGTTCTTTAATTTTGTATTTCAAATTTTGCTAGAAATTTATAGTTTTTTTATAATACCAAATAGGAGATTTTAAAAAAATAGCCTTACAATCATTTGTTTACCTGCAATTCAGAAACGTTTGAAGAAAACTTGCACTCATTTTGTACAGCCTTTCTTCTGCAAAACCGCTTGCACATTGGACATATTAATGAACATCATAATAAGAATCTTGAAAGAATAGAAAACAAAATCTGTTGTAATTTTAGAAGCTTAAAGATTTGGCATGATCCCAGAACTGAATCTTTGGGTTGTGGACTCTGTTCTAAGGTATTATGAGCATAGACTATTTAGGAATTTTAAATAAGTCCAATTCTTATAGGCCTATTCTAGTTTTCTAACTATGTAAGCTAATTGTTTATTCACATTAAAATTTACTGTACAGATAAGGTACAATAGAATAACATGATAGATTAGATATAAAGTAGATGACATGGGTAAAATTGGTTTCAGAAATCATATACATCTTCCTGGTCTATATCGATCGTTTCCTAACCATTTTTCATAGTAGATTTCCTAAGGATGAAAAATAAAAAGTTATGAACAACAGACTTGTTTGCACAATATCTAGAATGCCATCATTTCTTATTTTTAATTAGATTTTTATCTTGTCTTTATTACTTTATAACTAACTCAAGGTGGCAAACATACCTAATATGCCATCTTCCTATGTTACCACAGCATACAACAGCAATCCTATGAGGTGAGTTAGGATGATAGAGTGGATGACCCTAAGTCACCAAGTTAGCTTTCATACAAGGTGTGATTCTAGACCAGCTCCTTAATCACTTTCACCAAACTCTCTCTATTTTCAAATAATCTGCAAACCTCCAGATAGCATTGCTGGATAGAGGAACTGTAGTTAGAGGTTTTGGATAGATTGATTTAAAGTCAATCCTGAATGGATCCGTCATGAACTATAGCAATTAAAGAATCAAGTTTCCTATTGGTAGTTAAAAATGTAACTTTATTTTCCAATTAAAATTGTTTAATTTTTAACTATAAAGAGTTTACTGTATTGATAGTTAGTAGTTCAACCTGTAAATTACTACTCCTATAGAGAGTAAACAAATGGCCAAAATTTTCCAGAGAACTAATGGTTACTGAGTAAGGCAGTTTACTTATTGGATGAAAGCTATGTTTGTTATTTCTAATTTTATAGATTTCACCTTTGAAATCATTGAAGACCTGTGACGAACAACAAAATGTTAAAGAATTCCAAATGTGCATTATGCTTACATTTATTGGTGATTGATAGGATAAATCTTTGAAACAAGGTTAGATCCCAACACCTGAGATGACTTGCTAGCTCTAACTCTAAATAAAGTCGAAGTGCATGTATTCCTATGTGGGATTCTATTCTGAATCATAATTGGAAATATGCATGTTGTGGCTGTCATAAATAGTGGTAAACAATGCTTGCTGACAAGGCTATACCTTTTTTTCATTGCAATCTCACCCATGTGTGTTTTGTACTCAGAAATAAATCTTTCGATCATATAAGAGAAATGGGAATAATTTATGCAGTGAACAAATTTTCTGGGAAATCCGCTCACCTAGCATGCAATCATATATAGTTGCTTCTTTGGCTGAAACTAGGAGGATGAAGATCTTATGGCTTGAACTGAGCTTCTGAAGCTTTTGTAGTTTCATCACTTTCAAATTCAGGCAAGAGGATAAGTTATGTTCTCATGTGTTAACAGAAAAAAGAAACAAATGGTTGAAAGCTGTTTGAAACAGTTGCATTAAAATGCTTTCTTCTGGCATTTTGATAGAATCTCTTGATTCACCAATTGAACGTACAGGATGAACAGGCTTCTCCTGCCACATTTCATAACTCTTGATGATTCATGACAAAGTGCAACAATAAAACATCAGCAGTAACCTGGAATTAAAATTAAAATTAAGTTAAATTAAAGTCACAAAGCATATTACCCTATGATGTCACAGATCATCCCCAATCCCTCCAGAATAACTTGGTTTTAACAAGTTTCTGAAAGCTATTAGTGATGGAGCCAGTCTCACCTCTATGGGGTGGATTGTATTCTTGAGGATTGAGGTCATCATGGAAAAACAGTGCCTCTGACCTCAACTCTCCTCCTAAAAGTGGTGCACAATTAAGACGGTCTTCCATATCTCATGGGTCAACTTTAATTTGAAGATGCATTCCTCCATATACAAACATATATCAAGTTAGATTAAGCTTCATAACACATACCCTCAACTTCTATTTTAATCTCTATAAGAAAGCATCAGCCATCCTAAATGTGCCCAGAGCAATGTGCAGTGTAAATCACATGATATGACAAAAACTGCAGAAGTCATAACTGCATAGCAAAGCAGCATTAGAATTATAGCATCACCTTTTTGCCTTGAAAAATAATATATATCAACTAGACTACAAACAATAGCACCATAAAAACATTAAAAGCTATTAGAACTGGGAATGACTGAATACCACTACAAGAGCAGCTGGACTGTTCCCACTCAAAATCATACCAGTAGTACAGACTTACTTAAAGAAAAATTTCTGCAGGCTTGGGATGTTACAAAAGCTCTCAATTCAACATGTGTAAGATTTTTTTAATAAATCAACTGGCAGACTTTTTGGATAATTATGGAAAACAAAACTGACCAGAGTGGGGAACCTTTAATTGTTGTCAACTGAAATTTTTGATATATTTTTTTTCTGTGTGTATGTGTGAGAAGAAGATAAAATTGGGGCCCTGCTATTGTTGGGCACAACTTTATCCCTGTAGTTAAGCCGATTGTAACAGTGTCTTGAAATCTTGTAATTTGACCAAGAAGCAAAATTAACCCTACTGAGAGTACTCAAAGAAATACAATTTTTCAGAACTGATGAAACTCACGATGCATTTTACACTAGGCATTGAAAGAACTTTGAAGCATGCAAAGCTTAGTACTAAAAATAAAAAAAAATACTTTAAAGCTATAGCAGCTTTCTTTCTGAGAATTAATTTGCCACTGACATTTGTAATTAGGGCAATCATTGCAAAGCTGTAATTTAAAACCATCAAAGCTAATAGCAGATTTGGTAACCAGACAAATAATACTACGATGCCATTACAATCAGAATAAGTCTTTGTTTTATTTATGAATATCTAAGTAATAGAACAATTTTTTTTTACTTTTCTGTCTCCCTGTCAAACGATTCAACACCTGTTTTCAGTGCATAAAACAAAATGCTAGGTTGAGAAACTGTTGAGTTGCAGAGAAAAAGGTTGGAAATTATGTGTGTCCCTTTAAAAGCTGCATGTCTTTGTGATGAATGCAGACTGTGGCATCTTGTGTACATTTTGTGCATTATAGTTTGTGTAAGTTACCTGTATATTAGAAAGAAATTGAGAGGTTTGTGTTAATTCTCTGCCATTTACTGTTCATTGTTTGAAGTGTGATTTTTTCCCCTTCCTATTTGTCTTACCCTTGCCCAGGCTCAGAATCTCACTCCTTCAGCCTGCCTTTGCTTGTTACATTGATTGAAGGTCAAAGGAGCAGGAGGAGAAAGACAAGAGGGGATTGCCTATACAACATAGTGCTTCCACAGGAAATTATTGGAAGCTGAAAACACATGCGTACAGGATTGTTGTGATATATTTACATACATCAAAATCACTACTTTATGCTTGCACCAAGATTTCACTGAGTGTCTCTACATGGACAGAGTACAAACCACATAAACTGAGAATGCCTTAGCCTAGCTACATTTAAAAAATGCATAATTTACACACAATACAGCAAAAATGCATCTTCCCATGCATTACTTTCTTGTTAACCAGATGAATATATGGAAAGAAAAGGATTAGTTAATGCATTTTGCCTAGTGCAGATTCTGATACAGGTGAGCCTTATGTTACATTGCAAATTGAGGGAATTCCCGATTGAGGGAAAATATTGCAAGTGTTTGCTTTTGGATAGATTGATTTAAGGTAAGGATATCCTGAATCTTATTTCTTGTTGACTAGCACCTAGGGAAGATTGATTTTGAATTGCAGGGATTAGGAAGGATAGAGGCAATCCTTGATTTATGACCACAACAGACTGGAATTTTGGTCATTAAATCATGTGGACATTGTATCATCACGTGGCCTGACCCAATTTTATGACCATTTATACTATGGTGGTTATGCAAATCAAGATGATCATTAAGCAAATCACTGGTCTTTAAGTAAATCACTTGGTTATTAAGCAAATCAAAGAATATATCTCAGGGTTGAAATGAAGGGCCCTTGGTACTTTGAGCTTGTGGGGTGTGTGGGGGGTTTTTTTTGGCAAATGTTTTATTACCAAAACTAGATGCTAGTGATCATATTATCTAGTTTGGGCAATGAACTGTCTATAAGA
Organism: Ahaetulla prasina; assembly: GCF_028640845.1. NCBI lineage: Eukaryota > Metazoa > Chordata > Lepidosauria > Squamata > Colubridae > Ahaetulla > Ahaetulla prasina. Next base: position 231,090,399 of record NC_080539.1, on the reverse strand, counting down.
AATCAACCAAGCTCAGTACTAAGGACCCCTAATTAAGCAAATCCTGATTCTTAAATTGATTTTTCTTGTCAGAAGCTGGCTGGGAAAGATGCAGATCACAATTACAAGAATGCAAGACTGCAATCATCCTAAATGGGAGCTGATTGCCAAGTGGCCAAATTGCAATCATGTGACCACAAGTCACAGCTTTGAGGATGGATTGTAATTTTTTCCAAGGCCATTGTAACTTTGAACCATTATTAAATAAATGGTTGTAAGTTAAAGACTACCTGTAATTGAAATGGGAAGAAAACTGATTCAAAGTCCAGAAAATCTGAATTAAAACAACTATTGGTAAATTGTTTTTAAAGCGTGCCTTTCTTTTACCTGACAAGTTTGTAAAGGGAGAGCCACAGTACTTTAGATAGTCTAAACTTTTTACCATCAGACATATCTGTTAATTTCTGTGTGTACTTTGTCAGTAGTCTTTTTGATTACCTTCTCAGCTTGCAGATTTTCCTGTATTACTCTGGGATTGGTTTTCTACTGATTTAATGTTTTTAAAACCTTCTGATTTGTACCTCAGAGATTCAAAAATGTGCTCTTTATGGAATGGGGTCACAAGGCTTATCAGCCAAGATAAGTTTTGTTTGCCTAGAGTTGCTTTCCTAGACTACATTATACATCTGGGGGCAAAAGAATTTTTTCCTGGCAGAGTAGGTGTTATTTTCCAATTTCTACTATATTCTATTAAGCACCAGGTGAGAGCCTTACTTGAAATATCTAGATTTCTGTAGGATTGGAGATCAGCATTTGGCAGGCTGGCTAAACTTTTTGTGACTACTGACAAGTGACCTGTAGCCCACTGTTCTCTCAGTCGGGGAAAACGGCCGTCAGGAATGGGTAATCTCTTCTCGTTGCTGATTGGACCGAGTCTTTTAAATTGTAGTTTGTGGTCCCCGCCTCCTCCTATTTCCCTCCAGCTTTTTCGACTCGGTTTTTGCTAGGACCGGAGCGTTTCTTATTACCTCAGACTGGGCTTCTAGTTTGAGGGATTGAGTTTGTGGTAAATTCAGTGTTTAATTAGGTTTTTCTCTTAGCGAGTACAAAATTTTTTTTTTTTTCTATTTTATTTTTAATTTTAATTTTTATTTTTATTTTTTGGTCTTTTTGACCACTTGATTTGACTGGTGGAGAGCGGTGAGCAGGGATCTGTTCCCGAGCCCACAGGACCGCCCAGGCGATTTCGCCAGCTAGCCATCACAGCGCTCACGGGTTTCGTCCCCGTGGCGCGAAGAGTCGTCGGACGATCGGGAGGCGCAGGAGCGGCTCACGGGAGTCGTACCAGAAGCGCTCCGCTTAACCGGCACTCTTCAGCCTCTCTCTCTCTCAGCTCCCCCGTCGCGATCCCGGCCGCGGCAGCGATTTTTTTGACCTTTTTGGATTCCGCAAGGGCTGCAGGTAGACGGGGGAGGCCAGTGGATGGCCTTTTAGGCTGTCGGGCTAGCAAAGGGGCGGCGACCGCTGGAGTCCGCGGTCAGGAAGAGGAGAGAGAGAGAGAGAGAGAGAGAGAAAGAGAGAGGAGAACGTCGAAGTTGCCGCTGGACGCCCACAGCAGAAGCGGCAGGCCAAAAGGAACGTGAGTAGGCCCAAGCGGCCGTAAATTGGCGGGAAACGTTCCTTTACAAAATGGCGGACGCCTGTAATTCCCAGACCGCCTTGCCAGCTCCTATTCAGAGGGAAGCGACTCTGGATGACCCAGGGGAGGGTCCCTCTACAGCCCCTCAAGCATCTCCTGTCAGGGGGCGAAAAATTGCCAGGGCCAAAGCTAAGAAAGGGGCTCAAGCTGAGGAGAGACGCCATAGGGCTCTGGAAAGGTATTCTCAAGGCCTCAAAGAGGGCTCACGGCCTCCTTCCCCAAAGCAAGGGGGAAACCAAAACGCTGGGGCCATTCCTGACCCACAAGGCCCAGTATTTCTCTCCCAGCCTATCCAAGCGCCTGGATCCTGGTCCCCGGATAGATTTTCCCCCTTACCTTCAGCTCAAACTGCAACCACCCCATTGTTCCGCACCCTTTCAGAGATGGAACTCAGGATTTCCCCAGATTCCCTGCAATCTCAACCAGTTAGGGTATCACAAGGAATGGGGGTGGCACAAGGAGCGGGGGTGCCCCTAGTACATCCTGATACCAGATTGCCCCAGATGCCAGTTTTTCAACTGCCAGACTCCTTCAATCTGATGATACAACAGGCCATTCGTCAGGAGGTAGCTCAAGCCCTTCATCAGCAATCTATGCCCTCTTCTTCTTCCAAAGCCAATAGGGTAGATAAAAAGAGACAGTCTTCTAATTCAGGCCCGGCCATGTTCAATTCTCAAAGAGAAGAATCACCTGGGGAGGTCAGCCAGGCCTCGGTTTCCGAAGAAGAAGAGGATACTGGGGAGGCCTTATCGGAGGATGAGGGTCTGGGGCCGGACCAGCCTTCATTTGTGGGCCTCTTTAAACCCCACTTGTTTCGATCACTCCTGTTCAAAGCCCTAGCTACTACAGGGTTAGGTGGGGTTGCGGGCTCCCCAGCTAATCCCCCAACCCTACCTAGCACCTCATCTAACCTGTTTGTGGAACCCACGGTGGCCGCCGAGACTATTCCCGCACCTAAGATGTTCGTCGATGTGGTCCAGCGTCAGTGGGCGAGTCCGGGTTCGGGTCCTAATCCCAACGCCACAGACAAAAAGTTTTACAACTGCGCAGCAGACCTCGAAAATATCCTGCAAGTCCCCTCCGTGGACGCACCAGTAGTGGCCCTAACAGCAACCTCTCACGTTACGGGTCCAGAGAACGAGGCTCTCCGTCCGGAGGACAAAAGGGCTGACCAGTCTTTGGTCAAATCCCATCAGGCTTCAGCCTGGTCAGTCAGGTCCTCCATGGCATCTTCTTTTTTCAATAGAGCCTCTATCATGTGGCTAAAGCAACTTCAGGGCCGTTTACCATCATCGGACGTAAGAGCTCATCAGGACCTTAACAAGGTCATTGCAGCTCTGGAGTTCTCAGCGGACTCGACGCTGAACGCGGCCCGTTTCTCGGCCAAAGCTATCGGGTCTACAGTCACATCCCGTAGACTTTTATGGCTCCGTCACTGGCGAGCGGACACCAGAAATAAATGGCGCCTAGCCTCCTCTCCCTATGCGGGCACACACTTATTCGGCGCTTCGCTAGACCCGATCCTAATAGAGACCAAGGACAAGAAGAAGGTCTTACCCTCCCTATCTCGACGGGGGGAATTTCGGCATCAGCCTTATTTTCGCTCCTCGACCTCACCAGCTTCATCTGCCGCTTCCTTTCGTGGCCAGGATTCCGGAGGGTCGGGGTTTCGGCGAAGATTTTCGTCGTACAGAGGAAACAACCAGAGGGCCGACCAGGTCAGAACAGGGGCAAAGTTTTCGGCCCGTAAGCCGTTCCGAGGGGGGCGGGGCAAACAGTACAATCGATTCAAGTAGTCCCGCAGCAGTCCTCCCCATTGGGGGCCGGTTAGCTCTATTTGCTGACCAATGGGAAGTTTCCACTTCAGACCGTTGGGTTAGAGATACCATTAAACACGGCCTGGCCCTAGAATTCCTCTCCACCCCTCCGACAGTTTTTGTTTCTTGCCCGACTTCCTCCCGCAGCTCTAGTGCGTCTCTGGTGGAGTCGGCGGTCCATCACCTTTTGGCTATTCGAGCTATTCAATTGGTTCCTGAAGATCAACTCAAACAGGGCTTCTATTCCAGACTCTTTGTCGTAAGCAAGCCGTCGGGGGGCTGGAGGGCTATTCTGGACCTAAAGGCTCTTAACAAGTACATTGTGTACCACCGTTTTAAAATGCACTCATTACGTTCCATATTGGAGTGTATTAGACAGGGAGATTACATGGCCTCTATTGATTTAACAGAAGCCTACTTACATATCCCCATCAGACGTGATCACCGTAAATACTTGCGTTTCTGCTTCAAGGGGTCTCACTATCAATACCGGGCCTTACCCTTTGGGTTGTCTTCGGCCCCTAGGGTCTTTACTAAAGTCATGGCTGCTCTTATGGCCCACATCCGAAGGTTTCCGGTTAGGCTCCAGGCCTACCTAGATGACATTCTCATCATGTCAACTGCCCCTAATGCGGCCCATAGAGATATTTCTTTGACCATTGAAGCGCTACAATCACACGGGTTCTCTATTAACTGGGAGAAGAGCCATCTTAATCCCTCCACCTCTATAGTACACTTGGGGGCACAGATTGATTCACTGAGTTCAATGGTTTTTCTGTCACTCGAACGTCAGGTCAGTTTGGCCGAGTTAGCTACCATCTCTAGAGTGTCACGGTCGGTTCCTTTGGAACGACTCTCCCAACTCCTGGGGAAAATGGTGTCGTCATACGATATTGTCCCATGGTCTCGCCTCCACAGTCGGCCACTTCAGTGGTTCCTCTTGCCACATCAGAGGAAACGGTGCAGTTCTTCCAGACGACGGGTGAGTCTTCCACGGGAGGTGGCCGACTCTTTGGCTTGGTGGAATCCGGAGGTGCTGGCCAGGGGTTCAGTCTTCAGGGAACCAGTGAGGGACGTGATCACCACAGATGCCAGTCTCTCGGGCTGGGGGGCACACTTGAATCAACACCTGGCCCAAGGCAAGTGGTCCCCCTCAGAAGTCCACCACGGCATCAACTTCCTAGAACTGCGTGCCATCCGTCTGGCTCTTCTAGCCTTCGAGGATCTCATCCGGGACAGGAATGTCCTTATCCTCACGGACAACGTGACGGCGAAGGCGCACATAAACAGGTGGGGGGGCACGCATTCCCACTCGTTGATGACGGAAACCCTTTCCCTCGGTCATTGGGCCGAATCCCACCTGCGCTCTTTGAAAGCAGAACATATTGCGGGGACGGACAACTGTACAGCAGACTCCCTCAGCCGCCAAACCATCGACCAGTCGGAATGGACCTTGTCTCCAACGAATTTCCACGAGCTGTGTTCCCGCTTCGGACTTCCTCAGGTGGACTTATTCTCCTCAGAGACCAACAATCAGGTGCCTCGGTTTTTCTCGAGATTCCCATCTCGGGGAGCGGAGGCAGTGGACGCCCTCCGCAGCAGTTGGCCCCCGGGACTTCTCTATGCTTTCCCACCAATACCTCTGATTCCCAGAGTAATACGCAAGCTTCTCTTGGAAAAGTCGGAATTGATTCTGGTCGCCCCATTCTGGCCCAGGAGACCTTGGTTTGCGGACCTATTGACTCTGTCAGTTCGGGAACCGTGGAGGATCCCGGACAGCCAAGTGTCTCTTCTCCAGGGACCGATTCGACACCCCGAACCGCAATGGCTACGCCTAGCCGTGTGGAGATTGAGCGGAGCGTCTTGATTAAGGCAAAAGTTCCAGGCCAGGTCATCCCCACCATGCTGGCCTCCCGCAGAGACTCTACCAAACGGATTTACGAGGCCACGTGGCGCACATTTGAAGGGTGGTGTTCACCTCAAGGTATAGTGGCTTCCTCAGCTTCTGTATTAGACATTCTAGCTTTCCTGCAACGAGGTCTCGATTCAGGATTAGCGACCAATACACTCAAGAGACAAGTAGCAGCAATTTCTTCAGTCTTGAGATGTGGTTCACTTATATCCCTTTCCAAGGAGCCGCTCATTCAACAATTCTTCCGGGGAGCTAACAACGTCAACCCGCCCGTGGTTCACCGCTTTCCATCCTGGCGATTAAATGCTGTTCTCAATGCTCTTACTAAGGCGCCGTTTGAACCTCTTAGAGACTCATCTCTACGTATTCTGTCACTGAAGATAGCCTTTCTGATAGCCATCACCTCTGCCCGCAGAATTTCGGAATTATCAGCTCTATCAATTAGGCAGGATCTCTGCACCTTCTTCAACGACAGAGTGGTGCTACGTCTAGACCCTACCTTCCTCCCGAAGGTTAACAGCCAATTCCATAGGACGCAGGAGGTCGCTCTGCCTAATTCCTGTCCATCTCCCAAACATCACTTAGAGAGACTGTGGCATACTCTGGACGTGCGAAGAGCATTGAAGATATACATTGAGCGGACATCATCCTTCCGTAAAACAGAGGCCCTTTTTGTGTCGTTCCAACCTCTGTCTCTGGGCCAAAAGGTGACCAGGTCGGTTCTGGCCAGGTGGATTAGGGCCGCAATTGCCACAGCATATGAGAGCCAATCCCTACCGGTTCCGCGAAAGATTACAGCACACTCTACCAGAAGTGCAGCATCTTCGGCCGCTTGGGGAGCCCAAGCCTCCATCGAGGAGATTTGCAGAGCGGCGACGTGGTCCAACCCTTCTTCGTTTATTCGACACTATCCGGTGGACTCCTACGCCGCTGACGCTGCCTTTGGCAGACGGGTTCTGCAGCCGGTGTTTTCCCAACAATGACAAGCCGCCATCGACCCTCCCGGTAAGACATGGGGAGCTTTGGTATATCCCATTCCTGACGGCCGTTTTCCCTGACTGAGAGAAGGGAACGTTGGCTTACCTGAACGTCCCTTCTTGGAGAGGGGAAAACGGCCGTCAGTCCCACCCAAGGCGTCTGTCTATTAGGGGCCCTGGGGCGGGAGGGCACTAATTCTCTATCATTGCAGAAAGACAGGCCGGCCTACACTTGAATCCTCGCCGAAAAAGCTGGAGGGAAATAGGAGGAGGCGGGGACCACAAACTACAATTTAAAAGACTCGGTCCAATCAGCAACGAGAAGAGATTACCCATTCCTGACGGCCGTTTTCCCCTCTCCAAGAAGGGACGTTCAGGTAAGCCAACGTTCCCTTCTGTACTGCTCATGGTACAATAGGATGTATGAGAACTGCTACTGTCCTTATTCAAATATAAAAGACTGGGTTAAGAGTTTTCCATTGACCATGTTTTTCTTCCTCATTGGGATGCAGCCATTCTCAAATGTCACTTAAACATCAGCATTTAGCTGCTTATGAAGTAGAGCTTCTAGCTACTCCAAAAGTGACTTTGAAGCAACTTTGAATCCTGTAACTCTGCTTCCTGAGATTAAAGATGAAGGAAGTTAACATGATTGTTTGCAGAGTATAATATTTATTTATTTATTTTGTATCCCGTCTTTATTTTACAAATAACTCAAGGCAATTAACATATCCCACATACCATTCCTTTCCTATTTTCCCCACAATAACAATAATATTGTGAGGTGGATTGGGCTGAAAGAGAGTGACTGGTGCAAAGTCACCCAGCTGACTTTCACATCTGAGACTTGAACTCAGTCTCCTGCTTTCTAGCCCGGTGCCTTAACCAGTAGAGAATTGTTAGACTTCATGGAGGTAAGGGATATCCTCTTTTTCCCTCTTAAGTCAGGGTGTCAAACTCACGGCCCGCAGGCCAGATGCGTCACGTGCTGGACACACCCATTCCAGGTTTAGCAAAGGGGAAAAAAGTCCCGATATGTCATGTGATGGTGACGTGAGTTTGACACTGTTACTCTACATACTGATTGGTTGGTATCACATTATTGCATTTGATTTCACTATTAAGTAAGAACACTCCAATGCCCCAATTATTTTTAGAGGACATTAATTGCTCAAATATGCAAGTGGTGTTTTTGGAATACTTGCCTTAATTTAGTTAATTATGAAGCAGTTTGGGATGGGACGTGGTGGCTCAGTGGCTAAGATGCTGAGCTTGTTGATCGAAAGGTCGGCAGTTCAGCGGTTCGAATCCCTAGTGCCGCATAACAGGGTGAGCTCCCGTTACTTGTCCCAGCTTCTGCCAACCTAGCAGTTCGAAAGCATGTAAAAAATGCAAGTAGAAAAATAGGGCCCACCTTTGGTGGGAAGGTAACAGCGTTCCGTTCGCCTTTGGTATTTAGTCATGCCGGCCACATGATCACAGAGATGTCTTCGGACAGCACTGGCTCTTCAGCCTTGAAACTGAGATGAGTACCATCCCCTAGTGTCAGGAATGACTAGCACATATGTGCGAGGGGACCCTTTACCTTTACCTTTGGGATGTTAAAATACAGACCTATACAGGGCAAATAGCCAAACATAACAGCACTTAAAAGAATGCTGCCAAGGCCTTGACATAACACTTAATCTAGGCACTAGATTACCTCTTGTACTGTGGTGGACTTGCTGCATTCATGGTTTTAAAACTACTAAAGTCCCAGCAAAGAATTTGTTACAATGGTACTGAAAAAAGTGACTTGTGACCATTTTTCAAACTTGCAGCATCCCCATGGTCACATGATCAGAATTCACAAGTACCAATTCAGATGCTTGGTAACTGGCATGTATTTATGACAGTTGCAGTGTCTCGGGATCATGTGATCAAGTTTTGCAACCTTCTGACAAGCAAAGACAATGGGGAAGCCAGATTCACTTAATAGCTGTGTTATAATTTAATAACTGCAGTGATTCAGTTAACGGTGGCAAGGAAAGTTGTAAAATGGGGCAAAATTTAACTGTCTAACAAATTTTGGGCTCAATTGTGGTCATAAGTCAAGGACTATCTTTAATGTCTGATCACTTTCTGATGTATCACATACTGAGTATTTCATTTGTTTCTATACACTGTATAAAGACTTGAACCCTCTTTAATATTTTTATTTCCTTGAATAACCTTGATTCATATTTTCAGGTATGCAAAAAAAAAATTCACTTTGCAAAAAGGTAAACGTGTTTGTTCTCCCATAATTAGGGAACTAGTTTGTGTACATTAAATTAGTTTATATTAGGATGAGCATTGTTTGAGGGGATGGAGGTAGCAACCCAGCTTTCTGATCTTCTGGAAAGCCACAGGAAGCCATAGTAATATTTTAGGAAGAGATTGCCTAAAAATGTTTAGTCTGTTGGGAGGTAATTGGGCATAACCTCCTTGTCTACTCCAGTTTGTCTTTATAAGATTATACATTGATGGAGATATAAAGTCTTTAGCCTTAATTCTTTCTTGTCTAAACACAGGATTGCAACTTAATCCAATTACATTCTGAAATATTTGGTGCCCAGTCTTTAAAAAGTTGAAATCCTATGTGGAGAAGCAAATCTGCCCTCATTCTACATTCATTAAACTTCATTTTATCTGAATTCAGTATCATTGTAATGTTAATGTATTGCATAAAGTGTTGGTGCATGATATATACCAGTGATGGCAAACCTTTTCGGCACCAAGTGCCAAAAAGGAGCACCCAGGGGACATGCGCAGGCTGGGTAAGGTACTTCCGGTTTCTGGCATGTGAATGCGTGCCGGCCAGCAAGTCTTCTGGTTACTGCAGGGCCAATCAACTGGCCAGCGCGCATGCTCATGCCGGAAAACAGAAGACTAGCCCTTCCGGTTTCCGGCACTGGCGCATGCGTAAAGGCCAGCTGATCATCGTGTATGCATGCGTGCCAGAAAGCCGGAAGAGGAACAGATGATGATGCACATGCCAGGCGACATGGCTCCATGTACCACTTCGGGCATGTGTGCCATAGGTTTTCCATTATGGATATATACTCTTTAGTGCATTCAATGAGATTGACAATTGCAGGTATCAGAAATAAAGTAGAATAAAATTTGAAATATTTTCATATCCTTCCCTCCCCCAAAGATGTCTATTTAACGTTTGTCAGATTTATTATGTAGTATCAGTTTACTGTATATTGCATAGTTTAGAGAGCAATAGCTTCTATATTGCCTTAAAAGGGTCTACTCTTTGGTAATGCTGATAGGGAAGAAAATATTTTCTATGTACTTGCACTGCATCTGCTTAATGTCAACTACTTTGCTGGCTAAGGGCTTACTTTGTAAATTATTTTACATGATCAGTTATCCCTTGAAGGTTGAAGGACACAAAAGCTTTGGTGATGATTACAATGATCACAGATGTGTTGCATTGTATTTTACAGATATGCTCAGGTTTTGTGCCATAGTTTTGACCAAATCCTAAATGGATTTTCTCATAATGTAGTTTTATACTAACAGCTTGCATACTTTTCAGCTTTTACACTTACAGAATATTGAAAACTGCTTGAAGAACTAAGCTCTACTATATTAGTATGTTAATGTTTCTGAATGGGATTTGTTAATTTCATAAAATAACTTTTGGACATCAGTTCTGTTCTTATTTTCAAAAATGCTTGTTTATTGGTATCAGCCAGACAGAGAACTTCATTGTATTCTCCAGCAGGGCGGGACCAGCAGCCAGGCATGGGGAGTGACTCGGTCTGTATCCAATGGGATCGAGTCTGCTAGTTGAAAAGCACCTCCTCCTCCTGGTGCCTTCCAGCTTTCAGACTCGATCTGATTGGGAACAGACGCACTTCGGAGCTGCTTCCCTTTGAATTCTTCCCAAAGTAAGCTTTTCTTAAGTAATTAGGAGGGCGATTCAGCCCTATTTATTCCTTCCCAGCTGCTGGTATAGGGGTTGAGGCTCCCATTGTAGGTGAGCTCTCCCCCTCCCCAGCGAGAAAGGGCGATTCAGCCCGATACCGCTGGGGACAGCATAAGAAGCTGCTGGAAGAACGGGGAGGCTGTTAGGCCTCAATTACGCCTCCCCGTGGCTGGCAAATTCGGCGGCTGCCGAATTTAAAACACAGCCGCGTGGCGGCTTTAATTAATATTAAGTTTGGGCGCTCCCCGGGGCTTCCCGCGCGCCCCGGCCCACCCATAAAGGGTCTAGGCCGCCAGCCTGCCCTTACCTGAGCTCTGGGCGTCTTTAATCAGGCCATTGATGGGCCTATTTTCCAGTCACCGGATCTTCGTGGGCGCCCCGGCTTCATTCCCGATCGCTTGGTGACTCAGCAGGGCCTCTGCATCGATCTTCGACTGGCTCTCCGCCACTCACTGAGGCCTTCAGTCTGTGAGTATGATTACCCTTTTAGCCACCTCCGGTTTTACTAGCCACGTGGCAAAAATACCTAGTAGGCCCTAGAGAATGGAAAAATTTCCCCACTGAATTTTTATTTAAATGGTAATTTAATTATAATTTGTCCTAGGTCATTTCTGTAATAGGCCTTGGCTTGGGCCTCTAAAGGCTCATAGGCCTCGCATCCAGGCCTTGTCCACGTAGTTTGAGGCCTAACTATCGGTTAGGCCTTTCAAGATGGCCGCCGTTCCTCCAGTCCGGCCTAGTAAAAGGAAGCAACATCAGACCAGTCCAAGCCCAGGGCCTAGTGCTTCGAGCTCTCATGCACCCACAAGGTCAGAGACACTTCAATCCTCCATTTCTAAGCCCCAAAAGGCTATTTCTAAGACTTCTGAAAAGAAGGCCCTACAACGCCAGAAGGCTATGGATAGGGCCATTGCTAGGGCAGTGAGGGAATCTGCTGATACTATACAGGAACAGCAATCCACCTCCTTACCAGTTCAGCCTCCTGTGCAGTCTCCTGGGGCTCCATTAACTTTATCTCCTGATATATCTGTAGACTCATCCCAACCTCTGCCCAATTCTGATTTATTCTGTCCTATTTCTGTATCTGAAATGGAGGTTTTACCTGCAGCCCGCCAGTACTTGAGGCAGCAGAGGTTCCTTCTAGTGCCACTATTCCAATGGGGCCTGTGAGTCACCAGGCAGTTGCCCCAGTGGCTAATGACCCTGCAGTTATGGCAGAAATGATTGCAGCTGCTGTTCAGAGGGGTATTACTGCTTCCAGGCAGACAAGAACCCATTCATGGGTTTCAGAATATGTAGCATCCCAAACTAGTCACGATTTGGTGCAGGACTACTCCACACCTCAAGCTGAAGATTTCCAGGCTCATTCTCCATCTCGGGCCTCACTGGGGGATGAAGGGGACCTTAGGGATGAGAACCTCTCTGAGGATGAGGATTTGGTTCCAGACCAACCTCCTTTGTGGGTCTCTTCAACCCACAATTATTTCGGTCTTTGCTACACAAGGCCAAGGTCACTACCGGCTGGGAGTGGCCCGACCGCCCCAATTCCCACCTCAGAGACCACTGATCCACCCATGGACTTGTTTTCAGTTCCGTGGTCGAGTCAGAAGAGGTGCCTGCCCCAAGCTCTTTGTGGAAGTAGTCGATAGGCAATGGAACACTCCTATAACTGGTCCTAATCCTAATGCCTTGGACCGTCGCTTGTATAATTTGGAACCTAACTTCCTTAAATTACTGCAAATCCCACAGTTGATGCCCCAGTAGTTGCATTAGCAGGGCCATCTGTGGTCACAGGTCCTCCAGAGGAAACCCTTCGCCCGGAAGACAAACGGGCCGAACAAACCCTGATTAAGAGTCATCAGGCGGCTGCCTGGGCCGTTAGGGCCTCTTCCTCGGCCTCTTTCTTTAATAGAGCGCCCTTTTATGGTTAAAACAGTTGCGGGACCGTTTACCAGTCACTGACTCGGTCACATCAGGACTTAAACAAGATTATAGCTGCCATCGAATACTCAGCCGATGCCACCCTGAATGCTTCTCGATTTGCTGCCAAATCGATTGGTTCCACAGTATCCTCACGCCTTCTCTGGCTTAGGCGTTGGCAAGCCGACGCCAAAACAAATGGAGGTTGGCCTCAGCCCCTTATTCGGGACCTCACTCTTTGGAGCAGCCTTGGATCCTTTACTTATAGAGACCAAGGACAAGCGCAAAATCCTTCCAAGCATGTCCGCCGTTCAGACTCCAGACCAACCCCATATTTTCGTCCCTTCAGAGCGGCTGATTCTAACTTTGGAAACTCCAGAACCCAAAGACCCTTCTCCCCAGACAGGGTAGACAGGATAGGCAGGATAGACAGGCAGGTCAAGGTCAGAGGGTTCCTTCAAGCGGCCCTTTCGGGGAGAGGTCGCCCATTCAGACGCTCACGTTGACTGCTTGCCCGTCCCTCCCATTGGGGCAGACTGGCGCTCTTCGCCAGCCAATGGGAGGAGTCCACCTCGGACTCCTGGGTCAGGAGACAATCAGGTTCGGTCTATCCTGGAATTCCTCTCCACCCCGGCCATTTCGTCAGGTGCCCGTTATCTTGCAACCCGACGAAACGGCTGCTCGTGGCATCGGCCATAAAACATCTTCTCTCAATTCAGGCCATCCAAACGGTGCCACGAGATCAGCACGGTCGGGGGTTTTACTCCCGACTGTTCATAGTTCCAAAGCCCTCGGGGGGATGGAGAGCAATCCTCGACCTGAAGGCTCTGAACCGCCACATAGTCTACAGGCGGTTCAAGATGCAGTCACTCCAGTCCATCTTGGAGAGCATCAGGAGGGACTTCCTCACGTCAGTAGACCTGACGGAGGCATACTTACACGTCCCTATCCTTCCGGCTCACAGACGATTCCTCCGCTTCTGCCACGGGGTCTCCATTACCAATATTGTGCCCTTCCATTCGGGCTCTCCTCGGCCCCAGGGTCTTCTCAAAGCTAATGGCCGCTCTCACAGCGCATCTCCGGCTATTCCAATCAGAATCCAGGCTTATCTGGACGATCTCCTTATTCAATCTCGATCAGAGACCCTGGCGGCAGCGGATTTGTCCACAACCATTCAGGTTCTAGAAGCCCACGGCTTCTCGATCAACAAGGCCAAAAGTCACTTACATCCTACGAATCGAATCCAACACTTAGGGGCCATCATAGACACGATAGAGGGCCGGGTCTATCTGGCACAGGAGCGCCTCACCAATTTACAGAATCTAGTCAGGGGTAACCAAGAGCCTTATTCCTTTAAAGACCCTTTCCCAACTCTTGGGGAAACTGGTCTCCTGCATCGGCATTGTACCTTGGGCTCGTCTCCACTGCAGGACACTGCAGTGGTTTCTACTCCCCTATCAAAAGGCACACACAGCTACGTCACCAATACTTGTCCAACTTCCACAACAAGTCAGACACTCTCTTTTATGGTGGGTCTCCCCAGCCCTGTCAAAGGGCAGAGAGTTCAGGAACCCCAACGCCTAATCTTGACAACAGATGCCAGTCTTCATGGCTGGGCGCCCATCTGGGATCAAACATGGCTCAGGGTCAGTGGTCCCCAAGGGACCTGACCCACAACATAAACTGGTTAGAACTCAGGGCCATTCATCTGGCCTTACTATCGTTCCAGGACATTGTTCTCAATCAAGACATTCTAGTATTAACGGACAATGTGGCCGCAAAGGCTCATGTGAACCGCCTGGGGGGAACCCATTCTCAGCCTCTCTTGCAAGAGGCAGTGCAACTGGGTCTCTGGGCGGAGGCTCACCTGAGGTCCATACGGGCCTCTCATATATCAGGGGTGGCAAACACACAGGCCGACTGGCTCAGCCGAGTCTCAGTCGACCAGGGGGAGTGGCGACTGAATCCGGATATGTTCCTCGAGATCACACTCCGCTTCGGGAACCCGCTGGTAGACCTCTTTGCCACTCGAGACAATCGTCAACTGGATCGGTTCTTCTCAAGGTACCCAGTCCAGGGGGCGGAGGGCATAGACCGCCTGCGCGGGCCTTGGCCCCCTGGGCTCCTTTATGCCTTCCCTCCCATTCCGACAATACCCAAGGTTATCAGGAAGATGCTGAGGGAACAGGCGGAACTCATCTTGCTGGCTCCACACTGGCCTCGGCGCCCGTGGTTTGCGGACCTGGTGGCTCTCTCAGTGGCTCCCCCGTGGAAACTTCCTCAGACCAAGATCTCGCTCAGCCAAGGGCAGCTGACTCATCCGGACCCTCAGTGGTTCAAGCTGACCGCCTGGCACTTGAGCGGAGCCTCCTGAGGAAGAGACATGTACCTGCCAACGTCGCCAACACCATCCAGGCGTCTCGTCGTAGTTCCACCATTCGCATCTACGGCTCGACGTGGCGCACCTTCTACACCTGGTGTTCAAGCAAGAACATAGACCCTACCAACGCTTCTACGATCACTATCCTGATCTTCCTTCAACACGGATTGGAACAAGGTCTGGCAGCGAACACGCTTCGACGACAGGTAGCTGCTCTCTCTTCTATTTTAACTTGCGGTGCTAAACGCTCCCTAGCCCACCGCCCCTCATCCGTCAATTTCTGAGGGAGCAACCAACCTTTGTCCTCCGGTAGTCCACAGGTATCCATCTTGGGACCTCACGAAGGTTCTAACATCCTCACCAAGGGCCCTTCGAACCTTTGGGAGTGTGGCCTGCAATATTTGACATATAAGGTGGCCTTTCTAGTAGCCATTACTTCAGCTCGCAGAATTTCTGAACTTGCTGCCCTTTCCACCAGGGCGGATCTCTGCGTTTTTCACTCAGATAGGGTGGTCCTCCGGCTAGATCCTACCTTCCTGCCTAAAGTTAACTCACTGTTCCATAGATCACAAGAGCTCATTCTTCCCGACTTTTCTCCAGATCCGTACACCGCTGGAAAGGTCCTGGCATACCCTAGATGTCCGGAGAGCCCGCGGTATTTATATCAAGCGTCCCGCCTCTCTCAGGAGGACGGAGGCTCTCTTTGTGTCCTTTCAACCAACCACCATCGGCCTTAAGGTATCTTCCTCTACCATCGGTAGATGGCTTAAGGCATGCATTGCCAGAGCATATCAGATTCAGGGAATTCCTGTTCCAAGTCGCATCACTGCGCATTCTACTAGAAGCGGCTACTTCAGCTCGTGGGCCACTCAGGCTCCGTTAGAGGAAATCTGCAAAGCAGCCACATGGTCTTCTCCGAATCCATTCATACGCCATTACAAGATCGATTCCTATGCATCTGCTGATGCGGCGTCGCCGCAGGGTTCTCCAAAGGGTCCTAGAAGGGGTTCTAACCCGGACCGGGCGGATCCTCCCGATAGGACTTGCTTTGGTATGTCCCATGCCTGGCTGCTGGTCCCGCCCTGCTGGAGAATGGACATTGGTCCTACCTGAATGTCCTTTCTCTGTTGGCGGGACCAGCAGCCAGCCCCTCCCTGAACGCCCGGTTCCTGTCTTCTATAGAGGTCATTCGGGCTCTCATGGTCATATGCCGGGGGGGGGGGGGGGGGATAATAGCATATTCTTGCAGTTCCTGTTTTACAGCTCAGTGCGTCGGTCTGCCGCATCATCCTCGTCCGAAAGCTGGAAGGCACCAGGAGGAGGAGGTGCTTTTCAACTAGCAGACTCGATCCCATTGGATACAGACCGAGTCACTCCCCATGCCTGGCTGCTGGTCCCGCCAACAGAGAAAGGACATTCAGGTAGGACCAATGTCCAATTTCTTTCTGTATAACAGCTCTAAATGATGCCAGTTGATGCTTAGCTTGAGTCCAGCTTCAGGTTTCAATCAGACACTTTCAAACAGTTGCTATGGAGTTTAGCAGTTTGCTCAAGGTTGAGGAGATAACAGTTGATAAGGAATGCAAATCCAAATAGTCTCTGAAAAAGGGAGCTTGTCTGAGTGATTTTGCTTTTAACAAGAGCACATAAAAGAATAGTTCAAAGATCCAAAAGCCAGTCAGGGTTGTCAGCTAGTCAGAGTTTCACAAGCAGAAGCCATACAAACTGGTTATATAAGAACTAGGCATCAGATAGTTGAGTCCAACAAAGGAATTATGAGCTAGGTCTGCATTTTAAATTAGGCTATCTTTAGTCAAGAAATTTACTCTCCTGTTTAGCAAAGAGCCTCATAGAACATCTTTGGTCTACTCACCAGATGTGAGGACTTGGAGACCCTACATCATTATTACCTGACCATTCCAGTTGTTCTAGTGATGCCTGTGTTTGAGCCTCAGGTGATTCTTAGTTTTGTGTCTCCTGAGGCTGACTTTCTGTTGTAGGAATTTTCAGTCAGTATCCTGAGCCATGACAACTTGTATTCTTTTTTTTTCCAGATCAGTTTTAGATCACTTGTCCAGGTAGTTGACAGAAGTCAAGGTTGACCTGAAGTCATCATTATGGTCAGTTGCAGAGTCAACCAGATGTTTAGCCTGCTTTTGGCATTTTTATGTTTTATGTTTTTTTAGAATAACAACCTTTAATACAGCTTTGAAATTTCTTTTTAATAGGCTATCAATTTAATTTTAAAGTGTATTTTAATTTTAAAATAAAACCAAGTCACCAGGGAGGTAATAGGCTCCCCATTATTCTAAGTGTTTCAATAGAGACTGTTGCTATTTGTCAGGGATCCTTTTTACTTTGGATTTCCTTCAGAGCAGGGAATTACATCTTATGTACGTCCATTAGAACTATGATCTGTAAATGCTAGTTCTTCCTCATGCAATTCTTGGCACAGACTCAAAATTTCCTTTAAGGTTTTTAAGAACTTGCTGGGGCAAAATAATGACATTTGAAGGAATATTGGGGATAGATTGTTCATATTTTATTCTAATAACAGAGAGTTGTAACATTGAGTATTTGCCAGTATTCTCTTTTAAATTGCTGAATAGGCATTCAGGGAGAAGGGTGATAGATGAGAATCTCTAAAGGTCCAAAATAGTGATAGAATATTATTATTATAAATACGCATCAATTTTTTTAAAAAAACTTCCGTTTTATATTATTTTGTTGAAGAAAGCAATTGATAAATTAATATATCAGAATAAAAAAGTATATAATGATACTAAATATTTTCACTTTTTAAATATTAGAATAGCTCAACAAGCAAATATTTTAGCTTTTATTCAATGTAGCAGGACTTTTTGTAAATCCCCAACTTTCTTTCAAATGTACTTACAGTTTTATTTAATTTTATATGCTGGTCATACAATATTTGCATAGTTGGAACTAAGAGAGCTAAACAAAACGATTTATGAAAATGATTTAAATTTTTGTTAAATAGAATTTAGCATGCTATATTATTTTGCCTGTTTATAAAATCCATTTTGTTTGAAATGGACATCAGTTTTAAAAGATCATGAAACAGATAACCAATATTTGGGGAAATGCATATAAAAAACTGGTTTTCTGGGAAAAAGAAGCAAACAGAAGTAACAAGAGACTGAGACTTGAAAGTAAAAAACTCAAGGGCAGAAAATCAATATTTGCATATATAATTTACTTATATGTATAGTTATACATGACCTACAACAATAAAATATAAACATGGAGGAAAACTATGAATAATTAAAGTGCTTAAAAAGCATTTAAAAATAACATTGACAGGTTTTTTGCTAGGGATAAAATTCGGGGAGGGCATTAGGCTATAACCTGTTAAGAAATGTAAAACTACCCTTTTCCTGTGCGCTGCTTAGAGACTCCAAGCTATGGATATTAACTTCATCTGATTGGCCAGAGACTGAGTTGGAATTTGTTTAGCTACGCCGCCTCCTTCCTGTTGAGCTCCAGTTTGTTAACTCAGTCAGCCTAGAGAGACTACAACATTGTTAGCTCCATCGCTTGCACTTTAATTAACAGTGTATTCGAGAACTACAAATTAATTTAAACAATTTTCCTTGCTGCTCCGAAAGCAGCTCCTTGCCTTGTGTCTGGCTGGGCACTGATCAGCTGAGCTACGGAGCAGAGCGGCGGTGATTCTTTCATTCTGGCAGGCCTGCACGGTGGTGTAGAGATGCCACCCAATTTTATCAGGCCCAGCGGTCATCAAACCGTGAGTTTGTGGCCAGAACAGTGCCGAGGAAGCCCTGGTGTCAGCTTCGAGTGCTCTAGGCAGTGGGGAGCGAGTTCGTGGTGTTGGAATTTCATTTTAACCTGGGCACACTGCGGAGTCATAGCCACCTTTAAAGCCGTGGTGTCAGCTTCATGCCAATTCCCCCCCCCACCTGCCCGGCAGTGATTTTTCGCCCTCACAAGCCATGGTGTTTGCTTGGCGCAAGCGGAAGCCCTAAGCTGTTAAACATTTCAGAGGACAGTCCACCTTTGTGAGGCATATTGGGGAAAACAGAACAGCTCTTGAGGGCTGGCCTACAATACAGGCCTCAATTGTTAATCTGCACAAGACTTCCTCTTTGGATTTCAAAATGGTGGATTGTAATCGGTCTCCCACTCACACCTCTGGTTCCTCCTCCCTCAAACATCCGAGGTTCCAGCCCCTAAAAGAGGGAAGTCACGCTCCAAAGGACCTTCCACTAGGTCCCAGCTCTCTGCCCCAGTCCCTACTTCCTCTGCATCAGAAAGGGATGCCAAGAGACGTCAGCATGCATTAGAAAAGCAATTTGACAAGGCCCAAAAAGGGACAGAGACTGGCAGGATTTCTGCCATTCCTGAATGCAGCAGGGAGACAAGCACTGCCTGGGAGGAGGAAAGCTTAACTCAGGCTCCCCAACCAGAACAGCTAGGCTGGTTTCCTAATGGTTCACATGTTAGGCAGGAATTTCAGGCACCAGACATGGATTCTCCTTTGGAGGCAACCAACCCAGAACTGGTACCCTCCCATTGCCATGGGTATTCCCGCGCCTCTGCCACTTTTACTCCTACTACGGTGGGGCTCCACCTGGAGGAGGGGCACCGATCTGCATTGTCACAGGAACTATGTGACATAATTGCAATGACCGTTTCAAGGGCATTGATGCTGCCCTAACTCAAAGAGGCATTTTGGCCCTAGTCCTGGTGGCTGGGCCAGGTCTACAGGTCCTTCACCCAATAGGGCATATTGAAACAGTCATCCTAGACCTGAAGAAACTGAATTTGCATATACGGTACAGGCGCTTCAAAATGCAATCCCTGCATACTATTCTGGGTTGCATCAGACAGGGAGATCTCTTAACATCAATAGATCTTCAGGAAGCTTTTCTTCACGTACCCATCAGACATCACAGGAGATTTCTTAGATTTTTCTACATGGGGGCCCACTTCCAATACAGGGCTCTGCCCTTCGGGGTCTACTCCGCCCCCAGAACATTCACAAAACTACTGGATGTGGTGGCTGCCCATCTACGGGTAAGACCCATCCGTATACAATGCTAGCTCGGCAATGTATTAGTCCTGTCGTCCTCCCATCAGCAGGGGAAGATGGATCTCCAGGTCATGGTCCAAACCCTCCAAGACCATGGGTTTTCCATGCATTTAAAGAAGAGTCACATGACTCCCTCCACCAACTTGGTCCATCTGGGAGCAAGAATCAACACTGACCTGCCAGGTCTTCCTCTCCTGAGAATGCCTCTCCAGCATTCGTACCTCTGTTGCTCAGGTGAAGGCACTCAGAAAGGTACCATTGGTGCTTCTTTCCCAATTGCTAGGCAAAATGATATCCTGCCTGGCGACTGTGCCTTGAGCGAGATTGCATTCCCGGCCTCTTCAATGGCTTCTATTACCAAGCCAAAAAGCAGATCTTAGCAACGCCAATGCACGGATCAGGGTTCCCATAAAGGCACTCAGATCCTTGGAGTGGTGGACATCGGCAGCAATGGAGAAGGGATATTCCTTCAAAGAACACCCTGACTAGTCCTGACCATAGACGCCAGCCTCTTTGGCTGGGGCACTCATCTACAATCTCGAGTGACCCAGGGTCGATAGTCATCAACTGACCACCTCAATGACATAAATTGGCTGGAACTGAGAGCTGCACACCTGGTGCACCGCCATTTCCAAACACAACTGTCAGTTCACCACATACTATTGTTGAGGGACAACGTCACCTCCAAGGCTCATGTGAACTGTCGGGGGCACATGTTCCTGGGCACTGATGCACAAAGAAATGGCAATAGGTCTGTGGGTAGAGAAGCATCTATGCTCCTTGCATGCAGGACACATCTCCAGGGTTTCCAACACTGAGGCAGACTGGTTGAGCAGATCAACCATTGATCAGACAGAATGGCAACTTCACCCAGATCTGTTCCTTCAACTGGTATCCAAGTTCCGTCAACCCCAAGTAGACCTTTTCACCAGCCCAGCAAATGCACAGTTACCTACTACAATTACACCAGATTCCAGGGGCCGAAGGGACAACATCCTCTGCTGCCCGCGGCCTCAGAGCCTATTATATGCCTTCCCGCCGACCCCTCTAATACTGAGAGTCATCAGGAAGATCCTGGAGGAAAATGCAGAGGTTGTCCTCATAGCGCCTCACTGGCCCAGATGGACCTGGTTCGCGGACCTCGTAATTCTCTCAATTTTGCATTCATGGAGGATCCCTCCAGACAGGATCTCCTCAGCCGGGGGCTAGTATCCATCCGGAGCCTCAGTGGCTCCAACTGACTGTCTGGCACTTGAAAGGGAGATCCTGAAGAAGGACTGATTTTCTAGAAGAGTAATTTCTACCATCTTAACTTCTCGACATCCATCTACAACCCAAAATTACGATGCCCTGTGGACTTCATTTTGTCGCTGGTGCATCAGGAATGGGATAGCCCCAACATCAGCATCCGTCCCTCAGGTTCTGGACTTCCTTCAGAAGGGTCTAGATACCAGATTAGCCACAAACACCCTCCGCAGACAGGTAGCTGCCTTAGCAACTATTTTGACCTGCAAGGGAGCTGCAACCCTCTCAACATCCGAGGGTTCGTAGCTTCCTGAAAGGGGCATCTAATCTATGGCCTCCACCAGTACACAGATACCCCTCCTGGGATCTGTTACTTCCTCTCCGTTCAAACTTTTAAGTTCCACTAGTCTCAAGCTTATGACCTTCAAGGTCGGCTTTCTTCTAGCTATAACATCCGCTCGGAGAATATCCGAGCTGGCAGCTCCCTCTGTCAGAAAGAACTTATGCATCTTTTATCCAGACAGAGTTATTCTCTGCCTGGATCCGTCATTCATGCCAAAAATAATACATGGTTTCACAGGGCCCAGGAGGTCATCTTACCTTTTTTGTCCCAGGGAACGTCGCTGGCACTCCTTGGATGTCCACAGAGCCTTGCGCAAATATATTGCCAGCACAGCACCTTTCAGGAAGACGGAATCGTTATTCATCACATTTCAAACCAGGTCAATGGGTACGAAGGTGACTCCATCCACCATTGGTCACTGGCTCAAGGCTTGTATCTCCCTGGCCTATGACATTTGGGCCCGGCCACACCCTGGTCATATTATGGCCCACTCCAGATGAAGCACGGCCACGATGGCGGCTTGGGCCACTCAAGCTTCCATACTAGAAATTTGCAGAGTGGCCACCTGGTCTTTGCCCTCGCCCTTCATTACGAACTAAAAGCTGGACAAGTTTGCCTCAGTCGAGGCGGCTTTTGGGAGACGGGTCCTGCAGCAGGTTCTTCCAGTCAAAGGGATCCTGGACACCTCCACTTCCCACCCTAGGGATACTTAGCTTGGGTATATCCCATTGCTTGGATACTCTAAGCAGCACACCGGAGAAGGAATGTTGGACTTACCTGAATGTTCATTCTAAGTGTGCTGTGTGAGAGTCCAACCTCTCCCGAATTCCTGGACCCCGAATTCCGTTGGGGTCCAGGTGCTGGAGCAGTTGTTTCATTACAGATGACATCTTTTCCAGATCCAGACCCTCATTAAGAAACTGGAGCTCAACAGGAAGGAGGAGGCGTGGCTAAACAAATTCTAACTCAGTCTCTGGCCAGTCAGTCAAAGTTAATACCCATTGCTTGGATTCTCACGCAGCGCACATAGAACAAACGTTCAGGTAAGTCCCATCTGTTATACTAAAAGTAATTTATTTAAAATAAATTATGTCATTCTTCAAGGATCTGGAATAAATAGGAACTTTCTTAATTCTATAAATTACGCTTTCAATTTTTAAAATATAATTTAAATGAAGACAAATCCCATGCTTTCTTCATTAATCTATATTTGCATCCTTGGAATGACAAAACAAAGAACTACTACCCCCTTCCCTCTGGGTAGTAAGTAAACATGAGGCAAGATTCATGGGAAATAGATGAGATAATAGTGTTTATAAAATACAAAAGTAAAAAAAGGTGGGATTTAGATCCGTAGATGCAGAGATTTTTAATAGTCTTGAGTGATACTACAGATAGTTCTCAACTAACTTTCTCAACATTTGTTCAAAGTTGCCTTGGTACTGAAAAAAGTGATATAGGACCTCAAAGATCTGGCTTTCCCAGCACACCTGTGGTCACTTGATTATGATTTGGGCACTTAGCAACAGTTCATATTTAGAACCACTGCAGCCATTTTGCAGTCATGTGATGACAATTTGCAATCTTCCCAGACAGCTTCCAACAAATAAAGTCAATAAGTGGAAGCCAGCAGGGAAAGTCACAAATTGTGATCACATGATGTCTCGTTTAATGACCTTGATGATTCATTTAAAGATTGTGGCAGAAAAGGT
The DNA here is from genome assembly GCF_028640845.1 of Ahaetulla prasina. NCBI lineage: Eukaryota > Metazoa > Chordata > Lepidosauria > Squamata > Colubridae > Ahaetulla > Ahaetulla prasina. Next base: position 231,067,380 of record NC_080539.1, on the reverse strand, counting down.
CATATAATTTGGTGAAGTCATGTGATAGCAATAGCACTTAGATTATATACCTCTTTATAGTGCTTTACATTCCTCTCTAAGCAGTTTACAGAGTCAGCATATTGCCCACAACAATCTGGGTCCTCATTTTACCGACCTCAGAAAGATGGAAGGCTGAGTCAACCTTGAGCCTGGTGAGACTTAAACTGCCAAACTGCAGTCAGCAGTGATGCCTCACTGAACACTTACCTTGCTTAACAGTGATTTTTCCTGTCCTAATGTTGGTCATAAGTGAAGGGCTATCTTTATCTCCATAATAAGGAGTTGAATTTCTGGGTGGTTATTACTAAAGGATAATCTAGCTACAGTAGTTCATGTTGTAGAAACTTGCTTTATATATTGCTGTAAGGTATACTAAATGAAGGTGTCCTAAAAGATGAGTTGGAAATTGCACCTAAACAGAGTGTGGCAGCTCCTATTAGATACAAACAATACAGATAGTCCTTGACTTACGATCACATGAGCCCAAAATTTTTCTTGTTAAGTGAGACACTTGTTGAGTGAATTTTGTCCTTTCTTTATGACCTTTTTTGCCACAATTATGAAGTGAATCACTGCAGGTGTTAAGTTAGTAACATAGTTGTTAAGTAAATCTTGTTTCCCTATTGATTTTGCTTGTCAGCAGGTCGCAAAAAGCAATCACAGGACCTCAAGACACTGCAACTGTCATAAATATGAGTCAGTTGCTAGGCATCTGGATTTTGATCATGTTACCGTGAGGATGTTGCAGTGGTCGTAAATGTGAAAAGATCATGTCACTTTTTTTAGTGCCATTGTAACTTCAAACGTTCACTAAATGAACTGTTGTAAGTCGAGGTAACATAACATTGGTTTTACATGAACTATGCTGGGTTCCATTGTTTCTGGATACACTGCAAGATAGTTTAGTTTATTTATTAGCCTGGGTGTCAGCAACGTGCAGTTCCTGAGCCGCATGCGGCTCTTTCGTCCCACTGCTGTGGCTCCCTGTCAGCTGGCTGGCCCCGCCTCTCGTCCTCCCCTCCCAATCACTTCTTGCATGGCTTGAGAAGGTAAGGGCAACGATGCAGATGGAGACTCGCTCCATATTCCAGAGTGGGAGGGAAGCACCCCTGTACTTGCCTCTCTGGTAGGCCTGAAGATCCAAAGAAAAAGATGGAAACCCTGACACTCATCACATGGGGACTTCTTCCAGCACTTCTTGGTGCTATGTGCACCTCTGTTGCTCAGGGAGACTGACGACTTTCTCTTTGCACTGAGACACTGGCCTGGCTGCGGCCGATACTCTGCATCATAATGGACTCCTGGAGGAGGAGGTGATGCCGTATCCCCCCCAACTTGGGGGTCCGTCTAATTCTAGGATTGGACCATAGCTGCCTCAAAGGGGCAGCGAAGAATGGGGGAGCCGCCAGAGCAAACGGGGAGATTGCAAACTCCCCGCAGCTCCAGATCCCTTTCCCCCGACCCAGCAGGAAGGAATGCAGCTGACATCAACTGCAACAAAGCCGCGGCGGCCACAAGATTGAGCAGGAGGAAGAAGCATTAAGGAAATAAATTGTTGAAGTCGGGTGAGTCACTATCTCATGAAGAAATTGTACTTTAAACCTGGCACAAGCCTTGGGGAAAACTCAGCCTGGCAGCTAAATTGAATGAGAAGTGAAAGTGGAAGGAACCAATTTAAAGAATACACATTCTGGAAGTGAATGAGTTCTGATGGGGCTCGGAATGGAAGTAGAGCCCTAACTAAATACGGAAAGAAAAAAATAAAATTTTCAATTAAGCAATGGTTTTGAGATCCCTGGAAGTTTTAATGGATTATATATGAAATAAAAGAAATAAGAGAAGAGAGTTAAAGAAAATATTGTACTGATTTTAAGCAAATATCTTAAATCCCTCTATCCTAAACTTATGAAAATTTAAAGAAACTATTAGGAGACAAGAACTTGGACAAAGACAAATAAGCTGAGATAAAGGGATGGTGTGGCTTATTTTTATAGAAATAAAATGGACACTGTGCCAACTGAGATCGTAACTTAAAAAGAAGACAATTAAAGATAGAAGAAAAATGAAAGAAACTGTTTCTCCGGATTGAAAACATCTACAACGCAACTTTATAATATAGTTAAGGAAAAAATCTTGGAAAATTGACCTCCACATACTAAAACATCTGAGAACAAAGAAACTTTGTCACCAAAATGGCTACTTATTATTATTCCCATGAGGATTGGTGTTGGTGGAATTACACAACAGTTTTAAAAGAGGACTTTAGATGGCTTGTCTTTGGATTATAGAATTAAGCGGAGAATTGGTTATTCAAGCAAGAATCCAGAGACAGAGGAAGAATGCAAGAATGGAATAGCGGACTACGAAGAAGGTTCTGTTGATATGATCACACAACATTTTTTAGAAAGGAATTAATGGCTGCTCTTAGATTTATGTTAAGAATTTAATTAGAAAATGTTAATATTTATGTTAAAATAAAAATGACAACTATAGTAAAAATAATAATCATGCTTTGGGAAATGGAGGGAAAGATTGCAGAATAAACTGGGACAAGAGGGAAATGAGTGTTATTATGCAGAGGAAAAAGTTATTTTTTTTCTTGCTTTTAAGAATAAGGTAATAAAATGATTGGATAAAAACTTCTAAGGAAACAGTTAAACACAATGAAGGAATAACTGGGGGAAATAACTAGTAATTACCCTTTTAAAAATGTTAAATTTTTTGTTTGGTACTAAAAACTGATTAGATGAAAAAATTTTAAATATATATTTTTGATTTAGAGGCAGAGGAAGATGATAAGAGGGAATAGTCTTTGTGAGTTCAGGACTATTTCTATGCAAGAAAGAAATTGTCTATGTGATCACTGGGCAGTTTTAAGAAAGAGTTTTTAGATGGTCTGACCTCTGATAAGTAATGTAGATACAAAGTTCAGACTGGTGAAATTTAAGAAGTAAATAGAAGATTTATTAACTATGTTTTGGGGAATTAAACACGGGGACTAGACTTCATTTAAATACCTTTCAGAATGGGTTGAATTTGAATTTTTTTTTTTTTATTAGATTTGTGCAAATAAATAACTAAATTTAAAAAGGAGAAGAAAATATATTGTATTAGACTATAATGTGGATGAAATTTAATATGTTTAAAGATATACCTGACCAATAATTTGTTCACAATGATTTTTTTTAATATGTTTATTAAAAAAATTGGAAAAAAAAATTGTTAAGCCATATGTAGTTGAGTCCCTAAAGCTCCGGTGAATAATACAAATGCAGAGCCCATCTTAGTCCATTTTCCCACTTCTGGTTTACTTTGGTAAGGTTTATATTAAAATTTTTAAAAAATTCTGGAAACAGTGTTAACTGTTTAAAAGTCCATACCAAACCAGAATGTAGAAATGACTCTTGATATGATTAGGTTCCACTGAAATCTGTGCAAGTTTTCAGAAATTCAGTTTATAAAGTCCTTTTCCTTAATTGCAAAAAATTAAAGTATTTGAGTCTTCAAATATAAGGATTGTAATTTTTAAAAAAAAATACATTTAGGATTTGAAATTGGAACCTTTGCTCTTGTAGTAATTTAAATATAGATTGTATCACTTAATTAGTTTTTACCAATAAGATTGCATTATTCCCATTTGCAACAGATCTACTACTGCATTTTGTGGGTTTTATTAAATAGAAAATAAATCACTTGCATCTATTTAATTTGTTTCTTGTTTTTGCTTCTTCCTCTTGTCTATTCCTAATCTTCCATTCTCTAGCAGAATCACAGTGTGCCTGCAGTAATTCTATATGAATGAAATATATGAAATACAGTGTGCTAATGACATTTTATTTTAGAAGTATGAAGTCTAGTCAAACATTCTTAAATGACTTTCAAATGAAAATATGAATTTAGATAACTTTGCAGTCTGTATTTATAAGGCATATGTTATTGTCCCTATATATGTAAAGGTTGTAAGAGAGATCAGTTGTTTCTCCCTCCTGCCTGCCTGAAATGAAAGAAAATTGATGGCTAGAAAATGAAATGGAGTATCTGAAACATGTTTTGATCCTAACATAGCCATAGGCAAATATGCTATAATGAAAAATGTAAAGACAGATAGAAGATAGAAACATAGAAAGATTTAATACAGATTATTGGACATAATGTCATAGTTTAGATTCAGTATTAAACAGCTGCCAACTATTTTAAGCTTATGCCTGCATTTATAGATAGATGTTCATTGATTTTATGCTAGAATTTCAGAGGACAAGAAATTTAGTGTGCATTTTATTTTCTGTTTTACATGGCACGAAGAATTATTAGAATTCCTCAGTATCTTACAGGAAAACTAGGAGGTGATATTTCTGTATAAAAGCATATTCTTTCATCAAAATGAAATAACATCCTTTATAGCAAAGAGATTTCACTAGTTTGGCAAGTGACAAGTAATTTTAGAGATAGAATTGTACTTTACTTGTTTCTTAAGAGAGAAATTATTATAGATACCGTTGCCGTGAATATCAGAAAACAATGAGTTTTGACATCCCAAAAAATTTCACTACTGAATTAAAAATAGAAAATAAAAGCAATTATTGTTCTGCCGTAAGAAAAAAAAAGGAATGTATGCCAGACTGAAATGCAGATATATTTATGTAGTAAAGTTTGCAAGACATTTTAAATGCAGTTTTGTTTTTAATATTTAATTATTTTTCCAAGATTACCCAGAATTTAATTCTTAAAAACCAATTCCTTGCAGGTGCCATACTAGGCAGATCAGAAACACAGGAATGCATCTTCTACAATGCTAATTGGGAAAATGATAAGACAAATCGTAGTGGCATTGAACTGTGCTATGGTGACAAAGATAAAAGAAAACACTGCTTTGCAACATGGAAGAATATCTCTGGATCTATTGAAATTGTGAAAAAGGGTTGCTGGTTGGATGATATTAATTGTTATGACAGGCAAGCAAACATAACTATTTTCATCTATTTCTGTTTTGTAAAGTTTAATCTGTTTCAAAAGTATAGACATTTGATGATGTGTATAAGCATAGGCTATTACATAAGATTTATACACAGTAAAATACGAAACAAATTCCTTAAGGTAAGTGATAGAATGATCCTTCATTGTTTGGGGGTACTTTTTAGGTATTTCTATTTTAATGCCAGATTTGTTCGTTTATTCTTCTGTGTAGAAATTGTCTAGTTAGTTTTATGTACATTTTGTGAGGCTTTATTGATAAATAATAGCCAAAGCACTTTGGAGGAAGTTTGTTTTTTCCATAATAAGTAATAGGTAAAGGTCCATTTTTCTAAATCTGCTTTTGATTGGATAATCAAATTGGAACAGACTAGTGCTGAGCTAATCTGGTGGTGTAAAAATTCTTCAGATCCACAGATCTGACTGGTGAAACAATCCCTGCATAACTGATCTAATTGCATGAACTGCATTGGTTGCAGCTAATGCAGTACAGTATTAAATTTAGGCTGAAATGCTACTGG